>NC_030852.1:20007877-20055478 GCF_000208745.1 Theobroma cacao
CGTAGGTTCACAGTCCTCTTTACTTTTGTTTATTCGGAGACACTCTTGTTATTGTAAATTAAATTAAATATTTTGGCTTACTGTATTTAAGTATGTATAAATTTATTTAACTTTTACGCTATAAAAATTATTCACGTATAACTCTATAAATATTGTTTTATAAGAAAATAGAATATTTTACTTAATATTTCTTTCATTTTCTTATTATATTCAAATAACCATAATTTCGTTTTAAATGAAGATTTTAGACTTTTAAACTCATTTTGAATATGAATTGTGTGTTTTGTACTTGTATATTACGTTTTAGCCAGTTTCGAAATTTTTGAGAAAAATGACCAAATTACCCCTGTGAGACGAAAAATTAATATTTTATTTGTTTAAAGTTGGAAACAGCTTAAAATCTTTTAGAACACGATATTTGACAATGGTTGCTCACAAGGGAACAGAGAAACTGATAGTAAAGCCTTGCGGGGTTTCGGGTTGACATTTCGGGCAATAAGTGTTTACCTGGACACCGCGGCTGTTGTCACGGGCTCGAGGGGAGTACCGAGTCGTGACAAGTTTGCTACTTGATTACCTTCCCTATGGATGTGGGAGATCCTGAATGAGAAAAGTTTAAATTGATGTAGTATCGATGCCCATAAATACCTACTGTCATGTGAGCCAATGTGTCCCTCCTTTAACATTTGAATAACAATCATAGCATCCATCTCAATCCATAATTGTGAAATATTATTCTCCTGGCATAATAATAATCCTCTATGCAAGGCTAATAACTCTGCTTGTAGGGAATTTTTAGCTCCCAAATTTTCAGAAAATGCAAATACTAACGCACTTGTGAAAATCCACCACCACCAGCATTCTGAAAATTATTTATAGAGCTACCATCAACATTTAACTTAAATTCACCTATTGATGGCTTATGCCAAGATATTATTTTAGGCAGACTGATTACTTTTCTTGGAAAAGTCAATCCCCACATCTGAGCTATCTGAATATCACCCCGCCATTGCCAACGTTGGAACTGCCTCCCATGAAATAACTGACGAATAAGCTTCAAAATCTGCCATATCACACGGTTCGGATACATGCCCAGTGATCTATGTTTAGCATCATTTCGCTCCATCCACAAGAACCAAAAAATAAAGAGAGGGATTAAGATAAGTATGTGGCCATTCCTCGTATAATCTCCAGAATATATCCATTTGTTAAATAACAAGTTCACTGGACATGACTCGTTATGAGAACTCCATTTGGTATTTCACTCAAGTGTCTATGGAATATGTTTTCATGTGACAATTGTGCAACTAGTCCTTGGACTTGAGACACTAGGTCATATTGTATGGTGAATGACATACTTTGATTTCACCTTTACGGGTCTGAAGGCGACTAGATGCCTAAATAGGGTGTTTTTGGGTATGCCATGAAGCATGCGAAGGTGAATAAATGGTCAAGAGAGGATTCATTACCCCAATTGATATGAGGGGATGCATCTCACTTGTTCTCAACTCTTGATTAACTTGTATAAAGTCTTTAGCCAAAGCATGATGAATTTGAAGAAAGTTAGTTTCCTAATTCATAAGGTTAGTGATGAATTATGAGAACTAATATGGAATGTTATAAGTAGACACTGAGCCATGATTTATGACATATCCGGGATATTTGATGAAAGAACTGTATTGCACTGAGAGGTTTGTCACTGAAGGGCTTTGTCAAATTCTTTAATTGACTCTCTAACATTTGGGTGGCCATGATATTGCTAGATGCCGCTCATGATCTATAAATATATATCAATTATCAAATTGATATTTGATTAGGATTTATATTTATTTCCAACATGTTAAAAGCCTAATGGGTCACACACATTAAGTGACATGATTGAGATTAAATAAGGATCAATAGGTCTTTATTAACCTTGTAATATATGGCTAGGGTCAATGTAGGATATGCGATAATATATAACAAAAAAACTCCTCCTAAACTTAAAATTAACATTGTCCTTAAGGTTAAAAAGTAAAGAAGAAAAGTCAAGAATACTCCCTTAGTTAGCAAAGATCCTCTAATCGTGCTTTTCATCCTCATTATATCCAAGGTTATTGGGAGGATCCATTAAGGTGACAAAAATCTAAATAAGAAAAAGACCAAAAACAAATTAATTGTAAAATCTAAAAAAAAATTAATTTCAAATAAAAAGAGTAAAAGTTTCAAAAACTCAAGAAGCATTTCTTTATAGTCACTAGCTTGACTATGGCACCCCATTTTGCATTTCTTCATCTACAACATACGGCTTGATGTTCATTACATTAACCATAAATGCTCCAGTGGCCTTATTCTCTATCTATTATCCCACATGAATAGATCTTAATCACTTTAAAAGGACCCATCCTTTTTGCGTTACATTTCCTTGGAAAAAGTTTGATTTGTGGAGGTAGCAGCTTTAACCCAAAGGTTGGTGCATGATCATTTATAGGTGAAAAAATAGGCTTATCCTTACCCTCATCCACCATAACCATTCTAAAGCAACTAATTAAAGAAGTAGTATGCTTAATTGCATTGAAAATATTGAACTTTACTACCTCCTTTCTAACTCTGAAAGTTATCTTGCCTTCTTTTATATCAATGAGTGCACCTACAGTTGCCAAGAAAGGTTGTCTCAAGATTAAAGGAATTTCCATATCCTCTTCCATCTCAAGCACAAGGAAGTCAATCAAAATTTCCACATCCTTTATAATGCTAATCAGGTGCCAAATTATTTTGTCTGTTAATTGCAAGGTGACTGTAGTAGGTTGAATGTCCTTAAGTCCAAGCTTCTTAGTAGCGGACAAAGGCATCAGTGACACACTAGCACCTAGATCACACAAAGCTTTAAAAAATTTAAAACCACTAATAGGACAAGTTATTGAAAAACTCCATGGATCCTTTAGGTTCGATGGAAGCTTGTTCTAGATAATAGTATTACACTCTTCAATGAGTACCCACTATCTCATACTCACCCAACTTCCTTTTCTTTCTTAAGATATCTTTCAAAAACTTAACATATGAAGGCATTTGTTTCAAAGCTTCAACAAAGGGGATGCTAATGTGGAGCTTTTTGAATACCTCTAGAAATTTCTGAAATTAAACATCAAAGTTCTGCTTTTGGAAGCGTTGAGGAAATGGAGGAAGAGGGTGTGTTATCGGCGCATCCTTGATTTGCACTTGCTTGTTTAACTTTCCAACTTCTGATTCACTCTCAATTGGCTTCTCTTGTGGCCTTTCTTGCTTACTACTACTACCAACCTCTTTCCCACTTTGAAGGAATACTACTGAACAAGGTTCTTTGCTTTCCCTCCTCGAATTTGGCTTAGTATTACTTGGTAAGGTCCCTTGAGGCCTATTGTTGATAGCGTTGGTTAATTGCCCCACTTGAGTCTCAAGATATTTCAAAGAAACTGCCTACTATGAATAAGAGTATCTGTCTTAGCCATATATTGCATGAGCAACTCTTCCATGGCTGGTTTTTTTTCCTTGCACTAAGGGTCTAGGTTGTTTTGGAAAGCCTAGAGGAAAATGTGGTCGTGGAGTTAATGAAGAACTTTGATTGTTGCTCCAAGAGAAGTTGGGGTAATTCCTCCACCCTAGATTATATGTATTGGAGTATGGGTTTTTTTGTTACCAATTCCCCATGAAATGAACCGACTCCAACCTCACTAGACAATGCTTTGTTACGTGCGTATCTCCACAACAATCATAGTTGACAAAAGGACTTTGAATAGATTAAACATTGACTATCTCAAATTTCTTAGTAAGAGTAGCAACTTGAGCCGCTAAATCATTGATTACATCTAACTCAAGAACTCCAGCTACTTTCCTTGGTAATGACCTCTCTAAGTGCCACTGATAATTGTTGGTTACCATTTTCTCCAAAAGGTCATAAACGTCATCAATAAACTTAGCCATCAAAACACCACCAATTGCTGCATCAATAGTAGTTTTAATAGGATTAAACAACCCATTGTAAAATGTTTGCACTTGTAGCCACTTGGGAAGCTTATGGTGTGGGCATATCCAAAGTAAGTCTTTATACCTCTCTCAAGCCTCATACAAAGATTTGTAGTCAAATTGTGTGAAGGATGTAATGTCGTTCCTTATCTTTGCCATCTTTGCTGTAAGGAAAAGCTTAGCTAAGAACTTCTCCGCAAGATCATCCCATGTTGTGATAGACCCCATAGGGAGAGAGTTCAACCAAACATTTGCCTTGTCCCATAGCAAGAAAGGAAAGAACCTCAACCGAATGGCGTCATCAGTGATCCCGTTATGCTTAAAGGTATCACAAATCTCTAAAAACTTAGCAATATGAGCATTGAGGTCATCATTTGAGAGGCCTCCAAATTGGATTGATGTTTGTATCATCTGGATGATAGCTGGCTTAATCTCAAAATTATTAACTTGAATTGTTGACCTTTGAATGCTTGAATGAAGTCCATGGACTAATAGAACAGTATAATCACTCAATGATCGATTGTCAACTACATGTCCTTGAATTTGTTGCTCATCTCAATTCTCAGCCATTGTATATGATTCATTAGAATTTTGAGAGTTTAGTTTAAGTAATCTCCGAAAAGTCTTCTTGATTTTGAATCGCAAGGGATTAATTCCAAGCTCTTTACTCTTTTCATACACTAGCTAAAAAGTGCTTGAAAATAAAGGAAATAAATCTTGAATTAAGACTAGTTTGCTTGGAATTAATATTAGCAAAGAATAGAAAAACAACTCACTAGCAACGGTGCCAAAAACTTGTTGCAGGTTTTACATACACACAAGCACACGTGTCGCACAAGTAATACAGTAGTAAGTAACATGTTGTCTCCACAGGGAATTGTATCTAACTTAGCACCCTAATCTTATCCAAGTAAATCTAATTTGAAATTAGTTAAAACTGAAATTAAAGTAACCAAGCTAAACTAATGAATAAATTCTAAAAATGTCTAAAGGACCAATGAAGTAAAACATAGGATTGTGGAATTACACTATCTTTCATTTAAATTTAATCTTCCTCTTTATACTTATATCAATGGGTTGGTTATTAGCCTAGAGTCCAAATTTATCTACAATTCTCTGTCGAGATATTGTAAACCTACCTATCTTAATTAATTTTCCATATGTTTATGCAAATTAATTAAGATAAGTTCACTAACCTTATGCTCTAAATTTGGCTGCACATGGTATTTAAGTATATTTTTATCTTAAATACTAATCAAATCACCTAAGCTCTAAATGAATTGAACACATGCCATTTAAACCCTTGATCTATTTTAAATTTTCTTTGTCAAGTTGCATTTAGAGACCTAACTCAATCTAATTGTTGTTCAAGCAATGAGAAGCAATAAGCATAGATTGAAATAAACAACACAATACCCATTAATATTAAGTAAAATGAAGTTAAAATATCCAAACTACAAGAAGAGATTATCCACAATCCTAAAAGTGGAAATTTAGATCAGCATATTTAATACAAAACCCAATATTGTCATAAAAATATTCATTTCTACAATAAAAGGTAGAGAGAGAAAGATAGAACTAGTGAGAGAAAAATGAGCTGATGTAGATGATTGAAGCACCTAAGAATTGAATCCTATATTTTCCTTTTTTGTGTTTGTAGAAGGTTTTCTTTTTGCCTCTTTTTTTCCTTTTCAAAAACTCTCTTTTCTCAGCTCAAAAACATGTATTTATACCCCCCACTTTCAACCCTAGCTATAAAAACCCATGTAGAAATTTCTCATTAAATGACGTGTTTTGGTTATAGCCAAAATGGATTCTCACTGTAGCGAAAATGGATCTCGCTGTAGTGAGAAACTTGTTGTTTAGCACTATGCAATCTGTTACATTCAGTCAAATTCCTCTACATTTTTTACTATGATCCCTTCTGAACTGGGTGAAGCGCTAAACATCAAATTGTAACTCTTGCTCTTTGCTTTCCTTAGGTCCAAGAATTGTGTTGATCGGAGTTTTTTAGCTTAAGCTATGCTCTGATTATTAAGCATGGTCTAAGGTCAACTTAAGCAAAAGTGCATGATCCTTTGCAAATTTGACTTCCAAGCTCTTTTTCACCTTCACCAACATATAGCACAATCAATATAAGGTACAAATAAAACTTGATAACATGAAAATAAACTCAAATTTCTTAATTAAACTACGAAAGCATGCATAAAGTAAATACTAAGAAAAATGTAAAAACAAGGCCTAAATTAATTAAAAACAAAAAGACATTAGTCATTTTTAAGCTCAAAAGGATGCAAGATAACTTTATAAAATGGAGTTATCAAGATGAAGTGCTTAATTGTAAAAATTTAATCCTATAGTGTTGCTACACATAAGAATTCAACATATTACATCAACTTATTCATGCTTACTAAAAGTACAAGAATAGCAAGACAACTAGATTTCATCATTGGATGGGTAAGTCAATTTCATGGTGCATGTACGCTAGTTTCATTTTTCACACATTCATAACTTAACAGGCCAAGAAAATTAAAGAAAATACTTAAATAAATAAAACATAAAAATATAAAAAGTTCAAATCCACCCTAAACTTAAAGTTAACATTATCTTCAATGTTACTGAAAGTAAAGAAAGAGAAACTCCCTTAAGCTTATGGATGAAGTCAATCATCATTCTCATTTGTAGCAACATCGTCATCCTCATCTCGGGTGGGATCGACGGGCAGTGTGGGGAAAGTGGCTAAGTCCATGCCAACATGCTTGTCATATGCCCTCATCATTTGCTCAATGGCTTTGAAGCACTTTGCTTGATGGTCCAAACGACTCTCAAGCCTTTCTAGTCACTAAGGCATGGAGAGATTTTGGGTATGCCGTAGTGGTTAAGGTGCAATAAATGAACTACCTCCAATAGTAGTGTGCTCACACATACGAAACCTATGGATGATTCCACTATCTAATGGAATCTTTGGATGTAGCAACTCTTCATTGGGTTACCAAACGACTCCGGCTTGACGACATAAGGCAATTATCAAGGATGGATACCACAATCCATCACGTGGTGAACGGGCCGACATGATAATGTTGTTGAAGATCAACTACCTGATGTTAATAGACTTTCCTATCATAATGGCGTACAAGAGAATTGCTCGATCCTTGGCTACATCACTCAAGTGTTTCATAGGTAGCACTTTACAGCTAAGAAATGATACCACACCTTGTAGTCAATATCTATGGCATTAGCTTTAAATGACATTGAGACACTCTTGTGTATTTTCCATTCAACGCCTAGAATGCTAATGTGCCCAAAACCTGCATCCAAATCGACGTCGCCATCCACAAATTGGTTGTATTCGTCGTTCTCAATGTCAAGTGTATAGTAAAATAGATTAATAGTATGAGCACCAAAAAGTACTTGATAACCTCGAACGAAGGCATGCCATTGTCATGCTCAATAACATTAGCATAGAATTCTGGACCACAGGCATTATCACTGTGTCACGGGGTTGGGACTTTAGCCAAGTTTCGTGCGACGCTATAGTCTCATGTTCGTAAGACTACGCAAGCTTTAACGAGGTTTATTAATGATCGGTGCGGAAACGTACAGTGAATGAATATGAAGAAAAATATTAGGGAGAATAAATAGGTATTATTGCTCCAATGAGAGAAAAATAAAGTATCTAAGATCTAAGCACAAAGTAAATTGCTTGATGAAAAGAAAAGTCTACCTAAGGTGGCTATTTATAGCCTCTAGCCTACTTGGGGTGTAAGTAAAATAAAACAACAAAATATCTAACCTAGGTTTCCTTGGTGTGCAAGTAAAGTAAACATATAACTAAGGAAATATTCCCTAGCTTGTTAAGCAAGTTTCCAACCCTAGCTTCAGCCTAATGAATGCAACCCCCGTTCAGCCGATGTGATTCCTCTCAATTAGATCACCTTTGAAGAACTAGTCCGACAGTGGTGCTCCTTAGGGTGCACAGCAAGTGTGCGTGCCTTGGGATGCGCTATGTGTAGTAGGTGTGCGTGCACTCTAGATGCACTGGGCACAGCTTGCATCAAGGGTGCACTGTCACATGGCTGTCGTAGTGGGGTGCCTAATTTTTAGGCACTAGGGTTCCTCTGGCGCACAGCACACATGCGAGCTGTGCTGCTAGTGCGGCCTAATGTACGAGGCATGGCCTGCTAGTGTGATGTGCGCAGCCTAGCAGCACATGTGGTCCACTACTGAATAGGGGGCCCGTACATTACCTACACATGCATGGCCTTGATGCCAAAATAACGCGTCAGGCCTACTGAGGCTCGATGATGTGGAGCCCTTTCTTAACTTGCCTTCCTATCTGCTCACTGGAACCCTACATCTGCATGTTGGTCCGATGGTTGGCTGGGTTGGACTCGCATGTCATGTCATTGTTCCCTACTTGATTTCGACAACGTCCTCGTTGCTGATTGGAATGCCTCTTCCATTTGACTAGGTATTGATGCTAATTCCCATCTAGTTCTTTACGCGCAACACCCTTTTAGTGAGAATGAAGTCCACCTCCTTTTCGTATGTTGAGCGTACCCCTAGGGTGCTCTCTTACTCTGTCCGTGGCTTGGATCATTTTTTTCCACATGATATGGTTTTAGTATACTTATATGAAAGATTGGATGGATTTTCAGCTTAGGTGGCATATCAAGTTTGAATGCCACGGGACTAATGCATTTTGTCACTTTGTAAGGCCCTTCGTATCGTTTTAATAGTCCCTTTTGGAGTCTTTTGTCCTTGAGTACTACGTGTAGTTTAACGAGTACCAAGTCTCCAACATCGAAACTAACTTCTCTCCAAGACTGATCAGCCTATTTTTTGGTGTAGTTAGTAGCCTTAAGTAAGCATGCACGAGCAAGATCAAGCTGCTCTTGTCATCTGCACGCATGCTTGTAAGCTGTAGGTAATGCCCCTATGTATTTGACAGCAATATGACTTGGTGTAAAAGGCTACTATCCAGTCACTATCTCGAATAAACTTTTTCCTGTTGCCTCACTACAATGTAGGTTATGAGAAAATTGAGCAATATCTAGCCACTTCGTCCAGTCAGTTTGAATGGCTTGCATGAAGTGCCGTAAGTAAATCTCCAACATAGCATTGACCCTTTCGGTCTGACCATCCGATTGTGGATGAAAATTGGTTAAGAAATTGAGCTGCTATCCTATCATCTTGAATAACTCAAAGCAAACTTTAACTATGAAGCATGCTTCTCTGTCGCTTACTATGCTTAACAGAACCCCTCAGTATTTGATAACATTTGTCATGAAGAGTTTAGCTACCTCCGTTGCTAGACACTCCCAACTTGTGGAGATGAATGTTGTGTATTTCAAGAAGTGATCCATGATGACCATGATACTTCCTAATCAATTCACCTTAGGAACTCCCATGATGAAGTCCATGCTCACACTTTCCCATGGTCGATTCGAAATCGGTAGTGGTTGTAGTAACGCTGTGAGTTTCCTTTGCACTGATTTGTCTTGTTGGTGGATAAGACATGTTCATACATATGTTTCCACATCCTTGCGTAGTTGTGGTCAGTAGTATCCCTGTTTTACAAGTGCCAATGTCTAGTGCATTCTTGGATGTCTCGCCCAAGTCAATTCATGACACTACTTGAGTAGCTCCCTTCGAAGCTTGCCATAGGATGGCACATAAGGCCTCAGGCCCTTGCGTATAATAGCCTATTTTGAATGCACAACGAAATACTGGGGGCTATTATACTTTTTCCTTTGCGTAGTCCATCAATGTCTGTGCTACTATGTCATATGATAGCCCTTCTTTGATGCGCGACACGATAGCTCCTTGAGCCTCGTTTACAACTGCTAGTGTGGCCTTACGACTAAGTCCGTTTACCACTGTGTTCGCCTTCCTTGACCTATACTCAAGTCAATAATTGAATTCTGCCAAGAAGTCTTGCCATCATGCTTGTTTAGGACTCAGTTTCTTTTGGTTCTGAAAATAAGATGTGGCTACGTTGTTTGTCATAACCACGAAAGGTGCTTTGAGAAGATAATGTCGCCATGTTTGAAGACAATATATTACAACAGTCATCTCTTTCTCTTGGTTGTGTACCTCTTCTCTATGTCGTTGAGCTTGTGACTTTCGTAAGCCACAAGATGTCTTTCTTACATTAACACTTCTCTTATTGTGAACTCTGAAGCTTTTGTATGCACTTAATATGATTTGGTGTGGTCTGGCAAGGCTAAGATCTGTACTGTACACATTGCCTGCTTTAGGGTATCGAAGGCTTGCGGACTTCGTGTACTCCATTTCCGAGTCATCCCTTTTTTTAGCATGTCGGTAAGTGGTGTGGTGATTGCAGAGTAACCCTTAACAAATCTCTTGTAGTAGTTTGCAAGACCTAGGAATGATCTCAATTTCGTTACCTTCGTGGGTGGTTCCCATTCTAGGATAGACTTGACTTTGTTCAGATCCATTCGTATGTTTCCACCTCCAATGATGTGTCCCAAGAAAGGGATTTCTTGCATACCAAAGGAACACTTTTCCTTTTTGTTATAAAGCTCATGCTCCCTTAGCTTTTCCATTACAAGTCTAATATGTTGCACATGCTCTTCCAGCATCTTGGAGTATATCACAATATCATCTAAGTAAACAACTACAAACTTATCGAGGAATGGTTGAAATACCTTGTTCATTAGGGTGCAAAACTTACTAGTGCGTTGGTTAAACAGAATGGCATGACGAGGAATTCATACAATCCGTAACGTGTCACACACACTGTTTTTGGTACACCTTCCTTTATGATGCGTACCTGGTAATATCCAGATTGTAGATCCAGCTTGGTGAACCATTTGGGTCCACCTAATTGATCGAACAAGCCAATAATGAGTGGGATCGGATACTTGTTCTTGATTACGAGCTTGTTCAATGCTCGATAATCGATGCATGAACATAAAGTTCCATCGTGTTTTCGCTGGAATAGAACTAGGGCACCATACAGTGACTTAGGTGGCTGAATGAACCCTACATCGAAGAGTTCGCCTAGCCGCTTCTTGAGTTCGACAAGCTTGGGTGGTGACATGCGATATGGTGCACGTGCTGGTGGGTGTATGTAAAGCACTAAATCTATGTGATGGTCGATTTCCCTTTTATGGGGGTAGTCTATTCTGTAGACTAGTGGGCATCACATCCCCAAAAGTCTCTAGCATCTCCAATACCTCCATTGGTGCCTTTGTGTGTTCAATCGCCTAGTTCTCTTCCTTGAGAACGGTGGTAAAAGTTTCCCCCTCGAACTTTGCCCCTTTTGCCAGTTACATGGCAGAGAGTAGTTTCGAGTCAGTCCCACGTCCATGTCGAACTGGTACTACACACTGAATCCTTGAGTCAAGTATGATGATACAATTGGTAAACAGTATGAGCAATGCATTGATTCGATCTAGGAATCCTATACCTAAGATGCATTAATAATCATCCATAAAGATTATCTCAACAAGCTCTTTTCCTTGCCAAGCTCTTAATTGTACCTCCATCTTTTTACCCCCCGATTTGAAACTCGCTTTGAGTTTACCATCTTGATATAGCCTACCCCCCTATCAAGTTTGACTTCTAATTATTTGGCAGCGTCATCTGACAAGAACAGATTTGAGGCTCTGGTATCCACTAATGCCTTTATCTTCTGTTCATTAATCTCAATGTCAGTAAACATGAGACCCTATCTCCTAGCGAATCTCTTCTGTTAGATTGCGCCTAAGACTATTGATCCTAGTTTCCATGCTTTCGGATCTTGCTCATCCTCTTCGTGAGCGATGGCCTCAAGTTTGGCCTTCTATGGACATTCACGGACCTAGCGTGGCCCTCCACAAAGAAAACATGGCCTTGATGGTTCTTTCTTGTCCCTGAATGCAGCCTTCGTGACTGTTGGCTTCTTGTAGTTGTTTTTCTTACCTTTAGAATACCGATCCCTGTCTCTAATGTTCTTCCCCTTCTCTTGGGCCCTGGTAGGATTAGAGGATTTGTTCTCATACTTTTTCAGCTCCACCAAAGATTCGACAAGACTCATGGCCTTAGCAATGTTCTTCACATTCTGCCTTTAAAGTTTGAGTTTGGCCCATGGTTTGAGTCCATCCATGAATGAGAAAAGTGCTTCCTTTTCACCAAATTTGTTGATCTACAACAAAAGTTTAGAGAATTGTTTAACATATTCCCTGATTGTACTATGTTGTGACAGTTTCCTAAGCTTTCCACGGGCTTCGTCATCCACATACTCAGGATAAAATTGCTTTCAAAATTCCTTATGAAACTCCTCCTAAGTCGTGGTGCGAGTTCCCCTGAGCTTAACACCGCATTATTACCTCCACTACAATAAGGTAATATTGGTCAAATACATGGTAGCTATATTAACCTTTAGGACATGGTCCGTTATGCCCACAACCTTGAAGTACTGCTCAACTTCCTAAAGGAAATTGTCGACTTCCTTGGCCTTTCACTTGCCTAAGAATTCCTTGGGTTTTGGTACCTTTAAGGTCGTACTTGTTGATGCACCAGGCCCGTCACCTGGTGTGACTGCCTTTAGAGATGTCATCTCATCTTAAAGTTCAACTATCTCTTGTCGCATGGCTAAAATCAACTCCTCTAATGCTATGTCACGATGCGTTAATGTCTCCACCGCATCGTTTATGCGTTCTCATAAGTCAGCGTCATTTGTCTCCACCTATTCCATATTGGTCTCGATCTCGTCAAGTTTGTCTTGAGTTTCTCCCATGACAACTTCAATCCTAATGACTCGACTTTCTAGTGTAGACAAAGCATCTTTGGAATATCTCTCTTAGTGGTAGCTCTTGATTCCCTACCTTCTTGATTCACAGTAGATTGTTCAGCAATTGACGCCATCTCTCTCTCAATATTCACCGCGTGATACCTAGCTCTAGAAAGCATTGCTCTTATACCAACTGTCATGGGCTTGGGACTTTAGCCAAGTTCCATATTGCACTGTTGTAACACCCCGTACCCTCATATAAAAGCTAATAAGACCTTATTGACAAGACGAAAGGTCAATTGACGTAAATTTAAGTGCCGAAGAGCGGTGACGGGTGAAAGAAATATTTTAGAGTAAAATATTTTGCACGCGAGAAAATAATATTTTGATCAAGGATAAATTAGCTGGTTAAAAGGTGATTTGGAAGTGAACCGGGACAAAGTGAGACACTTTGGGGCCCAAGGAAACAAGTGCAGAATTTGGAATAAAATAATATTAAAATATTAATATTTTATCTGTTGTTGAAATTAGTCATGAAGGAGGACTATATGGCTAATCTAAGTAGGGGGGAGGAAGTAAGAAAGAATTTCAAAGAAAAATGACGTAAGTGGGGCCGCGTGCCCTTATTAAATAAAGCGAGAATGGGTAAGTATATATTTAAATATTATGGTGACACCTTGGTGAAGTGCAAATTTTATATTTTATTTGTACAAGTGTAAATGAAGGAAAATAGAAAAAAATTAGAATTAAAGAAATGTTGGAAGGACCAAATTGTAAAGAATGAAAAGTTTAGAGGGACGAATGGTAAATAAGGAAAAGTTTGAGGACTTATGTGTAATTTCAACATTTGGAGTTAAATGGAAATTAACTAACCAAGGAAAGTTAGATTATGTGGGATAATGAGATGTGCATGTGAATTCACTATTACATGCAAATTATAGCATGCAAAAAGGAAAAAGTTAGTGGGGAACATGTGGGACCCCCACCATGTATAGTAAAACGAAGAATAAGACTAAATTTATTTGCATGTAATGAGATTGGTACATTAGGTGGCCAAATGAGGAAAGCAAAATGTGGGATGCATGTGACTTGAATAGATTAATGAATGCCCAAATAAAATATAAGGTAAAGGTGGTGCATGAAATAGGATTAGAGGAATAAGGTGGTGCATGAAATAATAACAAAGGAAGAAATGATGGATAGTGAAGGTGGCAGATGGAGAAGCAAAGAAAGGATAGATAATGGACCAATGTGGAGGAAAGGAAATTGGTGCATGAACACCCATTGGTTGGCAAAATGGCCAAATGAAAATAAAAGGTGAAGGTGTGCATGTATTATGATTGGTTAAATGGGTGGCCATATAAATACCAAAATCCAAAGGTAAAAGAGAAATGTGAATTGGCCTGGGTGAGACTTGAGAGTGTTGGCCATTGAGAGAAGAAAAGAAAGAAGAGAAAGCTTTGGGAAACTCCACCCTAGAGGAAGAAAAAGAGAAAGAAAAGAGAGAAACCAAAGGAAAGTTTAGTTTTGGGGGAAGATCCAAAGAAACCATGAGGTTTCCTTCCCTTATCTTGTAGAGTCTTAACATTTTACCACCCAAAGAGTCTTCAACATTCAAGAGATAAACCATGGAGTGTTGATGGAGGTGTAAAGCTTCGTTTCAAGATACAAGAAATGGGGTAAGGATTGTGGTTTTAGGTTTAATGTTCTTTGAAAATGGGTTGGTAACTATAAGAAATGTTTTGTGGCAGCAAAGATTGGCTTGATTGGAGCGGATTTAGTGACATGCAAGCCGCCAAACCCATGGAGGCATGATAGATTCAAAGTGAAAGAGAAACGGTAAGCATAATATTGTGTTTTAAGGCTTACGATCGGTAAGATCATTAAGAAAATAATTGTGCATAATGTTGGCAGCTTGGTGATTGGAGCATTGGAAGAATATTGAGGTTGCCTGCCAGATCCCATCCATCACAAAGGTAAGGCATGCAATGTGAAATGATTATGTGATGCCATAAGTACGGTTAGGAAACAATTATGCTAGTTGAAAGCTTGAAAAGTGAAATTTGTGGACATATGTTGTTTTGAAAGATTTGAAAGGTTAAAAATGTTGGTGTAACATGAATGGAATTGATATTGTGCTTAGTGGCAGCATGTTAAATGTAAATAATGGTGCATATAAGCTTAGAAATTACTAGGTGAAATCAAATTTGTAGTTGTCACCATATATGTGATTAGTAGTATGAAAATAATAGTTTGAATATGATAAACATTATTAGAAAGATTGATGTAGGCATTTAAAGTCATAAACAAGATGCCAGGTTTGTGTATCTCAAAGTTTACACTAAAGATTAAATGTAAACGACTATCTCTTAAGAATAAAAGACTGGAATATTGAATTAAATGTGAATAGCAAACATGGAATATATTGGCAGCAAGGCTTATTAACGGTATTGGATTGAAATGATGTTAGGAAGTTGACAAAGCAAGGATTATTGCTACCAACATAAAGTAAGCATTCAAGGAAATATTAGTGGCGAAGTAATATCCCGCCATTGTAAGGTGAGTATGGGGTGTCTATTTCAAAAGTTCCATAAACTATATATTGATATACATTTAATAAACGTTGCCGATTTTCCTTAAATGCAATTGTGGATAGCATGAGTTGTGAGCCTCGGTAGGCGATTTTTAAATGGATTTGTAATCAATTATTCTGTTATTGTGGAAAGCATGAGCTGGTAAAAATGATAGGCAATTGTGGATGCAAATTGATTTTGAAGTTGTTTGTGTATACTATCTATATACATATATGTAAAGTGTTTTAGAAACCGAGAAACAAGCCTTTTTGCAATGTTTTGCATCAAATTCGTGCCTTGTATTTTTGTGTGACAAGCATAGTTAAATGCATTTGTTAAATGGTTTAAATACAAATTTTTGAGAGCTGGTTTTAGTCCAATCTTTATACAAATGTTTACACCATGCATTTTAATGCGAAAAGCAATTTGAAAGGTTATCAAACCTTACTTTCAAATGATTTAAAGCAAAAGTCTCGGAAACCTTGATTTGGTTTTGAAAATTGTTTTTACAAACCAAGAGTGTCGAGAGTAGGCTGAATGTCACATCGGAATAGTGTGACCTTTGTGCACAAGTGAGCCTAGCTAGAGAACCTTTAGGTCACCGACGAGCTGTCAGACATGGCTAGGCCACGGTTTGTGATTATACATGGCAAGGCCACAGGATGATATATGTGGCTAGGCCACAAGTTGATATACGTGGTTGCAACCACTTGATTTCTTCGATGTCGGCCAACATCATCGAGACTGCCATGGTTGTGAGAATCCAGTGGAGGGGGGCCTCTAGGATTGTTATTATGTGGAAGAGGGTCCACGGATCGATTATCTATAATTACCTACTCGAGAGCCTTGAGAGTTTTTAGACTCATACTCTTTTGCATGGTGGAAAGTTAATGTTTTTTCGCAACTCCCTTGTTTGAATGAAAGCTTTCAGTGCTTATATGTGATCATGAGTTGATTTATGTGGATGTACATGTTGATTTTTACATGTCACACATTTTGGGAACGTCGTACTTTTATACGGTTATTTATATTTTTTATGGAAAAGATGATTTCGATGATTGAAATTTGATTTGCTACGCTTGTTTTCGGCATTGTTTTGCCCAGGGAAGTATTGCATTATGATTTTACAACACTATTTTTTTTACAAGGCACAATTACCTTATTTGTTATATGGTTTTATGAGCTTGCCATTTTATATTCTGATTTTATCTTCCAAATTATCTGCTTTAAGCTTGTTTCCCATCTACGCCTTGCTCACAGTGTCGATGATCACTAAGTCTATGAGACTCACCCCCTTATCTCCCTTTTGCAGATAGTGATCGGCCTAGTGTCCATTCATCGGCATTTGTTGTCCACCGTGGATAGGTAAAGGCATCTCATAGCACTTCATTCTAAGTCGCTCTGCTGCTAGAAGTCGAGTTGTTGATAGCATAATTCATTTGTAAATAGTGTCAATGTAGATGTGCAGTTGGATATTATAAACTATAATGTATTCTTACAATTATGGTGAATAAAGGTTAAGATAACGTATTACAACTTTTGCTCAAATCTTATTTCAAAGAGTTACGATTCAAAGTAATTACATAGATGGAAGGCATGAATATGAAGTAGTAACTAAAGTTTCAATTAAGGCTTGTTTGGGATTTGGCAAGTTCTCTCGCAAGTCTTGGACGTCGATAACGATCAGGAAGAAGGTCGTTATAACTGTAGTCTCATGTCCGTAAGACTACGCAAGCCTTACGAGGTTTATTAACGATAAGCACAGAAACGTAAAGTGAATGAATATGAAAAAAGAGATTGGGGAGAATGAATAAGTATTATTGCTCCAATGAGAGAAAAACAAAGTACCTAAGATCTAAGCACAAAGTAAATTGCTTGATGAAAAGAAAAGTCTACCTAAGGTGGCTATTTATAGCCTCTAGCCTACTTGGGGTGCAAGTAAAATAAAACAACGAAATATCTAACCTAGGTTTCCTTGGTGTGCAAGTAAAGTAAACATATAACTAAAGAAATATGCCCTAGCATGGTGAACAAGTTTCCAACCCTAACTTCAGCCTAAGGAATGCGGATCCCATGCAGCTCATGCGGCTCCTCTCAACTGGATCTACCTTTGGAGCACTGGTCTAGCAGTGGTGTGCCCTGGGGTGCACAGTAAGTGTGCGTGCCTTGGGGTGTGTTGTGTGTAGTAGGTATACGTACACTGTGGGTGGGCTGGGCGCAGCTTGAGACAAGGGTGCTTTGTCACGCAACAGCCCTAATGGGCGCCTAATTTTTAGGGGCTAGGGTTCCCTTAGCACACAGCACACATGCAGGTTGTGTTGCTAGCATGACCTGCTAGTGTGATGTGCGCAGCCCAGCAACGCATGCAGTCGGCTAGTGTGCAAAGGGCTTGTGCACTACCTACACATACATGGCCTTGTGCTCTAGAACACATGCCAAGCTTGTGTGTGCACTGGAACCCCACGTCTGCATGCTGGTCTGATGGTTGGCTGGGTTAGACTCGCATACCGTGTCATGCTACTTTTGGCTAAGCGTAAAGTTTCTCCCATTGGCATTTGTCAATTATGTTGTAGATGTTAGGATAGAGACATTTCTGGACATCAATACCACGTTCTAGAACTAGCACTTTTTCCACTAAGGACTAGGTCTGGCGCTTCTCAACCTTGGCCAAAATAAATTTGCTAAGAGTAAAATTTTGTCCACTTCCACTAGCATACGTCCTTTTCTTTGGTTCCATGGTAATAACTTGAGTACCCAAGCAACAAACAACACATTTCAACCACAACTAATTAGTATACATTACAAAAAATTAGACCAACAAAGACAAAATAATTGATACTAACTATTCAACTCCCCAATAACATGAATAACACTAATTTTACTATCTATCAAATTCAAATTCAAAATGTAGAAAATTAAAGTTATGCAATGTACCCACCATTCAAAAATTCTAATTTATGTACAAAACTCAAAAATTAATGAAACCCATATCCTACATTGTTACATATAGCATACACCCATCAATTCTAAGCAACACCCATCTTCAAAACACAACACTAATCATCAAAATCATTAAAGAGAAGAAGTAGAGCATTTACCATTATTTCTTGCACTCAAATGCTTGAAAGAAAGTGAAAATGCTCTAAAATCTTTAAAATTCAAAGTTTGATGCAAAATAAGTGGTGTTTGGAAGAGATTTGGTAATGGGTAAGTGAAAAGGTGTGAGATTTTTCAAGTGGGGTAGAGAAAAAAATGAGAATTTGAGCTTAGGGTTGAAAAATGGGGTAAAAGGGGTGTTTGCATATTTACATTAAATATCTTAAGTAAATAGAGAGTTAAAAGGAAAGAAGTAAAAATGAGGACATTTACTTTCTTTTTTATAATTGAGGGAAAGGGGATTCAAACCCTGCTCATTAGGCAAGGGGTTCATGCACCAACCAATGAGCCAAATGCTCAGGTGCAATAAGGACATTTACTTAAATGTTATTTAATGTAAATAAGCAAGGCAGGTTTTATAAGTAATCTATTTCAGAAACTACGTTCTGTTTCAAATGTATCCATACATATGGTAAACCAAAACCAATACATTTTGTTGATACATGTTCATAACATATCGATACAATTTTTCCAAAACCAAAAGTATCGATACATTTTGTTGATTTTAGAAAAATAAAAGGGGTAAAAATGTATTTTCACACCCTAGCTCATAATATACCACATTTTTTGAGGGTTGGCACCCTCAGCTACATTTTCAAGGTAAAACCCTAATTCTTAAGTGCTTCCAGCCCATTTTTGCTCAAAATCACCATTTTTGAAAGATTTGAGCTTTATTTTGGGTTTTAAATGAAAAAAAAATGAGATTTTCCCACTCTTGAATCTTTAAATCTTGGATTTTTTATTCTAAAAGTGTAGTTTATTGTTCCAGAATTATTGATGTCTATGAACTAGAGGATTTGGGTAGACTTTCTCACTTACTATAGCTCACCCAAGGTAAGAACATTGATTTTATGGGTTTGTACAAATGGGTATTTTGACAAGTAGTAGATATAGTCTAGAAAATCAGTTGAGGCAAACTCGAATAGTTTGAAATAGCATAGAACGAATATTATGTGATTCCTAGACTAAGTATTAACTAAAATATTTATTTGAGAATTTAGGAACCATTGAACTCCAGAAATTTTGTTGGAGTAGACTTTCGCATACTTGGTAGAAATCAACTTTCGAGGTGAATGGATGCACCACTTTCAAAACTATTTTAGTATGTAAAGTTGAAAGCATGATTTGAATGATTGGGGGTTTATTCATGAGCTTGATTTCCCATAAATATTTATTCTACAAAATGTACTTATGGATGTGGAAATGTTTTGGAAACTATATGTATATGTAAATATGCTATTATGTATTGGTTTTCAATAAGCAGGGACAAGCATTTTTATGATTGCAGTCCACTTGATTACTCAGGCTGTCACGATCCAATTTTTGGGCCATGACCAGTGCATGGGCCCAATGGACGTAGCCCACTAAGCCCAAGCAAACCTATCTATCTTACCTGTTTATCATTCCATCAAAGTTGCTAAAGTCACATTTCATAATTTCAATTCGAAATATTGATAACGATTACCAACTCGTCATAGCATTACCAATCAAAATATACATATAAGGTCTAAGGTATACATCTTAGTACTTTACATCACATGTACGTATTTACAACAAAAAATAACTCTGGGCTTTCAGTGGAGTGACCAAGGTGAAGGTGCGGCTACGGAATGCCAAGATACCTACCAAGGATACGAATCTACGAAGACACCTCGACCTAGTTACCGGCTACCTCTTGATCTGAAAACATGAAGTTGAAAATGGTGAGTATAAACCTAGTGACTGAACAAAGGAAGAGAACAAGCAAATGATTAAGGAAAAATTAAAGAAATCATGGTGCATTTATTTTCGAAAACAATGCAATTTAGTTTAGTTCTTATTAAATCCCCTCATTAAACCCTTAATGAGTTAATCACTTGACGAAAAGGTCCATGCACAACAAAGGATTTGAAGAGTGAAAACTTTAATAGTATTCAAGCAAGTCAAGTCAAGTAAAACGACGGGTCCTCGCTGCAGTGAAATTTGGCTCAAATTGTCAACTGGCCGAGGGTTTCTCACCAAACCCCCTCATTTCAAACTTAATTCCTTGATGTTGGAAGTCCATGCTCAACCATGATGTTAAAGAAATGGAAAATGTGGCAAAAACCAACAAGGTAGCATGCTGGACAGAAAGTTTCTAGCTGCAGCGAGATTCAGGCAGCCAAAACAAAAAGTTTTTCGCTACAACGAGTTACAGGCAGTAGAAACAGAATGTTTATCGCTGCAGCGAGGAGCTTCAACAATTTTCTCGCTGCAGCGAGAATCAAGCCAATGTAACCCTCCAAACCCGAGAGTTTTTCGCTACAATGAGAATGAGAATCTCGTTACAGCGAGAAACAGGACACCAACAATAAATTTTCATTCTCTCAAGGAAAGGCCATTTAGCTACAAAGACAAAATCAACTTGAACATGCTTAGAAATTCCCAAGGTTTAACATGCAAGATTCACATGTATTACAACCATATACCATACTCATGAACTTTCTATAACACACATATTTATCTATATATATATATATATATATATATATACACATCATCATGTATACCATCCCACCATCATCAGCTCATGTGCACTCCCTACTCACACATAGTTGGGTCATTATCAACTCATGTGCACTCCACACTGCACATAGCTGGGTTATCATCAGCTTATTTGTAGTCCCACACACACATAGTTGGGTCATCATCAGCTCATGTGCACTCCCACACGCACATAGCTGGGTCATTATTATCACATAAAAAAAGGAACATCCAATGCATATTATACATATCAACATATTGTGATAACACATGAACTATGGCACACTTTCACAAGATAGAAACATTCACCAAAGGCTTGTTCCCTAGGTAGATTTTTAAGGAAAAGTTGGATAAAATCATTCAAATGTTTTGTGCAAATACATTCACATTCCCAAAATAATTTTGAAATGCAAGTTCACTCACCGGTATTCGTTAAATCTTTACTCAACTCGAACTTTCTCTAATGGTCCAAATGTGGCGGTGGGGCTTCGCTGGAACTTATCATCACATTGGCATCACAATTAACTCAATTCATACAACTATAAATTCTAAAAGCTATCTCCTAACTAGTATCCAATTGTCATTAAGTAGCTACCTATTTTCACTATCCTAATCACTCTAAAATGAATGATCAATCTCAACTACAAAACGCTCACAAGTCTAATCACTAGCCATTCTCAACACTTAAAAATCAACTCTAATTTACTACTCACCTTGGTAGCTTTGTAAATTTGAAATTCTTTCCAATAATTTTTCAAGCTATTATAAAAGCTCCCTTTTTTTCTCTTTAAACACCTAGCTAGTGAGAGAAAGTATGGAAGCACGATTTTTCAAGGGTTTTAAAGTGAGAGAGTAAAAGAGCACAAAGGTTCTATGAAAGGGTGCACAAAAGCATGAAAAGTGGAGCTAGCTTGAAAGAGTTATGGAAACTTGAAAAGAACTCCCATGGAGGATGAAGAAACGTGAGAGGGAAGAAGGAAGAAGAAGAAGTAGTTGCTGGAAATGTGAGAAGAAGCTGCTAGAAGATGATATTTATAGCTCAAGCTTACCCAACTCCACTTAAATTAGGAAAATGCCATTAGCAAGTTAGCTTATTCTTCTCCAATCCTTTGTGTAATTTTTTTACTCTTTTGACACTGAGGCTAGGTCCACAATGGTCTAAAAATACTCAGGTTTACGAAAACTTAAAATTTTGACCCGAGATGAAAAATGACCATTTTACCCCTACCTTGGAAATCATCATTATTTTTATTTTCTTCATCCTTTTACCCTTATTTTCATCATTCATTTATGCCTTAGGCCTACTTAAGCCTTAATATTGTTTGAAAGCCTACTTTTAGGGGCTCATTAAGGAAATGATGAAATTACCCCTAGCTTGTGTTATCGTGTCTACACCTAGTTTGGAGGCTATAGAGGTCGAGGTCTCACACTAGCCTTCAAGCTAGTATGGGTAGGAGAATTATATATATGTGATTGAGAATGGTTGTGGATGATTAAAATGTTCTTGAATGTAAGTATTATGTATGTGGATTGAGAAGGTCTCCATTTTCCCTTGGTTCATGCGTTTGACATGATTTGTTATTGATGCTTGAGCTTGGTATGATCCTCTATGAAATTTTGATCGTGTTGTGATTGGTTCTAGTCCTAGAGTGGAGGTAAGAATACCACAGGGTCAAGCTTGGCCAACGTGCCACCTTTCCCTCTTTTGTATGTTGGCTCTAGTCCAAATGTAGGGGTAAGAATACCACAAGGTTAAGTTAGGCATCATACCACTTTTTCCCTCCTTATAAGTCTCGATGTGGGGGTAAGAATACCATAGGGTTAAGTTGGGCACCATGCCACTTTTCCCTTCCTTATGAGTCATGGTGCGGGGGTAAGAATACCATAAGGATGAGTGGGCGAAAATACCCATTATCCTCTTAATTTGCTCCTAGTATGTATTGATGTGACTTATTATGTAATACCTCGCACCCTCGTTGGACACAAATAAGACCTTATTGATCAAACGAATGATCGTTTGATGTGAATTGGCATGCTAAAGAATGAAAAAGGATGAAAGAAAGGAACGTTCAAGAATAAAATACTTCGCGCGTGTAGAAACAATAATTAAATAATAATATTTTCATTGGAGAGGAATTAGTAAGCTAAAAGATGATTCAGAAGTAAACTGAGATGTAATGATGTGTTTCGGGACCAAAGAAGGCAAGTGAAATTTTTTAAAATAAAATAATATTAAAATATTAATATTTTATATGTTGTCGGAATTAGTCATGAAAAATGGAATATGACTAATTTAAGTGGGGGAAAATAAGTAAAGAAGAATTTTGAAAGAAAACGACGATAATTGTGTCAGCGTGATTTTATTAAATCGAGCTAACGCGAGTAAGTAAATATTTAAATATTATGGTGACACCACGTTGAAATGTGATCTCGATATTTTGATTATACACGTATAAGAAAAGGAAGATAGAAGGAAATTGGAATTTTTACACGTGTCGGAAGAATTAATTTTAAAATATGAAAATTTGAGGGAGGTGTGTTAAATAAAATGAAGTGAAGGCATAATATGTAAATTTTATTATTTTGAAGAAATAAAAATAAAATGAAAATAAAATGGATGATAAAATAATGAAGAAAAGATGTTGAAAAGTTAAACAATATTTTTATATGTACATGAGTGGCCACATGAGTCAAGAATGGAATGAGGACAAAAACAAAAGAAAGATAAGTGTGTGGCGGATGGAAAAGGTGCACAAGTTTTTTTGACTTTCAATTTAAATCCCATGTGAGTAAAAACAAGCAAGACAAAAATAAAAGCAAAAGAAAGAAAGAAAGACACAAGAAAACAAAGAAAACAAAAGAGAAGAATGTAGAAATGATGGTGGGGCTGGCCATGTGAGATAAAAGAGAAAAAGGAGAGGAAGTTGGTTGAGAGTGGGAGAAGAAAAATAAAGAAAAGAAAAACCGTGGCAGAGGAAGAAAGAAATGAAGAGAAAAAGGGAGAGAAAGAACCGTGGGAGAGAAAGGAAAGGAAAAAGGAATGAAAATTCTACTCTTTTCTTGGCACAATTTTACTGCACTTTGAGGGAGAAAAAGAGAGCTTTTTGCTGCAATTTTTAGAGGAAGAAAAAGCTGAAAATTTTGAGGTAAGAAAGCTGATTTTTTTTTAGGTTAATTGCTAGAATTTTTGAGGTTTTTATGACTGATTTTGGTGCTGAAAATTCAAGGTTTTTGCTGCTGAAATTGTGTGAATATGTTGCTAGAAATTTTTGGAGGTTTTTGCTACCATTGAAGGATAACTTTGGCTACTGAAAATTTGAGCTGTTTGCTGCCAATTTGTGCAAAAAATTTGGAGCTATTTGCTGCCAATTTGTGCAAAACAATTGGAGTTGTTTGCTGGTAGTTTGTGCAGGAAAATTGGACAGCTTTGTGCTGCCAAAATTGAGAAGTTTTGTTGCTGGAAATTTGAAATCTGCTGATTTTAGGGCAGAAAATGGCAGCAAAAAGGTTGAGAAAATGAGGCTTTTGGTGATCGATTTTAAGAGGAAAGGAAGAGAGGAAGCCACGGTGGTGAAGGGAGTGACGGGCTGAAAATAAAAAGAAAGAAGGAAGAAATGTGGAAGAGTGAAAAAGAAAGAAAAAAGAAAAGAAAAGAAATTGAAAATAAATGGGCATGACCCAATAGAAAATAAGTGGGCATGGCCCAATAAGAAATAAAAATAAATGAGCTTAGCCCAAATAGGAAAAATGGAAAAGCCTATGGAAAGGGCCCAAAGGTCATAAAGAAATGAAAAATGCCCAATGGTAAGTTAATGTTATATTTTAAGATTTATGTGTAGTTTAATATTGTGCATATTTTGAATGAAAAATATGCAAGTTGCTTAAGGAATTTTTAATTAAGTTGCTACCCATACAACTGTGTGATTAAGTATACCGAGTTTAAATTGTTGCTAGAAAAGTTTGTCGTGGAGGCGTGCCGAATGAAGTATGTTACTAACAAATAGGAATAATTATATACGCATACGAATCAATAGTGAAGTAATATCCCACTATTATGAGGTGAGTAGGGGGTTTCAATTTTAAAAATTCCTTATATATATACATGTACGTATATTTTACGTGAAGTGCAAAATTTATGTAAAGCATGCGTTGATAGAATTTTAAGAAATTATGGGTGTAAGTTTTTTTTAGAAATCATTTGAAATATATATATATATATATATATTAGACGTAAAGTGTTTTAAACCGGGAAACAAGCTTTTCGAAGGGATTTATATCAAAGGAAATTGTGCCTTATTGTTTGTGTGGTGTGCATTCATGAAATTTATTACATATTCACCATGCTATTTTGATACAAAATATCATGCAAATATTTACAATGAACATTTTACGAAAAGAGAGTTTTAACGTGATGTGGGGACCGATATTTTGAGAAAGATTTAAAATATCCCCTTGAAGATCAAATTTGAATTCTTTTAAAAGGTGATTTCATTTTAACCAAGAAATTCAAGAGTAATTGGAGACTGCTACTTGTTGTGTTATAAATTGTATTTTGAATCAAATGGCTTATGATAATGTAGGCATGATTGGCTGGATTGGTAAATGTGTTGAAAATGTATGAACTGTTGATTTGCCTTGAGAGGCTATAAAATAAAATAATTGGCATGTCATGCTATTGCAAATTTTATTGTATGGTGGGTTTAGCTTGCTTCAATGGGTGGGTTCTGTGGACCAGCCTTTTTGAAGGACACAAAATCCAGGTATATTCTTACATCGGTACGAGAGGCGTGTAGGGTAACTCCTAAGGTACAACTTTAGAGTTTACTTCACGCTAAACCACCACGTGAGGGTGAACTCAACCAACGCCAAGGAACAGCTATATTTTCAAAATAAAAACATGATTTATGCGTATATGACTTTTTAACAGCCTTGGCGAACTCGGTTGGGATAGCCCCAAGCCAAGGTATCCTTGACAACCGAGTATGAGAATGATTTTGGCACAAGTCAAGTTTTTAAGAAAGTCATAAGCCATGTTTATTTTTGACAAAAATGTAATGGTTTTATATGAGTTGAAATAAGTTTTAATATTATGAATTATATTTCTCTGCATGGTGAAAATGGAATTAAACGATTTTTCGCAGCTCCCCTATTTGTTTATCTGTGAAATGAATCTGTAATTTCTTGCATATGGGGTGAGTTATGATTTGTGCATGATTTTAAATATTATTTGGTTTCGTGGGAGCTTGCTAAATTTTATTGATTTGATTCGAAAACAATTATTAATATATTTTGATGCGAAAAATTTTATTACCTCGATTATTTATACTTTATAAGAAATTCTCGATTTCTATATAAGGCACAAACCCTCGTTTGAAACGAATTGCTTTTATAATGTTGCATGTTTATATTCAACTGATCTGTCGTTTGCTTGTTTTCCCATCTACGCCTTACTCTCTGAGTCGATGATTATCACTGAATCTATGAGACTCACACCCCTTTATTTCCCCTTTTGCAGATAGGGATCAGCCTAGCGTGTAGTTAGTGATGCATTCGGTCCACCGTGAATAGGTAAAGACATCTCCTAGCATTTTATTTTGAGTCGCTCCACTGTTAGAGGTCAAGTCGTAGCATTTTATTTATTAAGTTGTAAACGAATTCTAAATTTTTATATAAGCATTAATTTGGAGATTATAGATTTTAATGCATATACTTACGAATAATAGGAAAAAGTTTGTATTGATTTTTATATTTATAGTTCAATTTAGTATATGAAAGTATCAATATTATATGATGATTGAAAGTAGTGGATTAACAAGCAAATTCTAGACAGGCTTGTTCGAGACTTGACGGGTCTTTTTCGGAAGTCTTGGACGCCGGCAGCGATCGAGGAGAGGTCGTTGCATATTAAATGAATGGTTCATTCTCAATTGAATGTTTGATGCTGAACTTGAAAGTTCATGGGTTACTTACCATCGATTTTCTCCTTGTAAACGTTTTGTAAGTTAAGCTTTAATATGAGTACCATATTTTATGCATCATGAATTTCAAGTGCATTTATGGTTACATAATTGTCATAATTATTTTGCAACTGTGATTTATTACAAAAAAACTCTTGTCCCCTAATTTGTCCCCTTCTCGATATTCACTCACGGAGTCTTTATGACTCACATGTTATTTTTCCCTTATTTTGTTTCAGATCAGTGGCTTGCTTGATTAAGTGACTTGTGGAGTTGTGGAGCAACTCATTCGTGGTAGGTGTGGTAGAGCCTACTTTTCAGCCTTGTGTTATACACTCCGCAATGTGTCTAGTCTAGTTTTGAACTATCTTATTGATAATGAACTCTATTATGTAAATAATGTTGATAAACTTGTTAACATTTTCAAATATTATGTTGAGCCCCGGATATGGGTGCATAAAATGACAGGATAATGGTGGATGTCCATAGCAAAATAGGCACGGGATGCTTGCCAAACCATAGTTGTTTTATTTACATGTAAATATTTATACGAAATGTGAAGGAAACCACACTTTACTTTGAGAAGTTCGGTAATGTGCTCACCTTGATGAATTATTGCATATTTTGATTATGGATGAACTTATGTTAATGAATGTGATGGATGATTAGCCCATGCATTTATGGATTTAGGCTTGCTTGGGCTTAGTGGGCCATACTCACGTAGGTTCAACGATCCCTCTTGAAATGGGATGTGACAAAAACAAATCCTCCACAATGATGACAAATACTTGTTGTCGATTTTGCACACACAAGTATACGTATCGAACAATTAATATATGCAGTATGTCCATAATCGTATCGCACAGAGTTTTGTTCCTACTTTTCACTAAGTACTAAAATTATGACAAACTAATTTTATTCAAGTAACTCGATTTTTTAGAAAATTAATTAAAACTAAAGTAAATAAAAAATTAAACAAAATTAATTAATAGAAACTAAAAAATTCGCTTGAGAAAAGCATTAAACTAAAACCTAAGATTATGGGCTCATTCAACACTTCATTTAATACCAGCTTCTCTTATTATTTATATTTATGTGTGGTTTTACTAACTCAGAATCCAAAGCTATGTACAAGTCTCCATCAAGATGCTTGAACAAATACCTAACTTAATTGGGTTGCTATATGTCTATAGCAATCACTTAAATAAGGTTCATTAAACTAGTGTTTTAATTTGGCTATGTATAGTAATTGGCATATATCTACCCTAATTGCAAATCAGATCATCAAAGTGACATGAACATACACTATTCAAACCTCAATCCAATATAAAGTCTCTCTGTCGAGTATCAATTAGATTCACAAATCAATTAATTGTTGGCCAGACAATCAAAAGCATTAAGATTAAATTTGAATAAGCAAAACTATACCCATTCATAATAAATAAAGGAGATACTAATATTCAGATTACATGTTGAAAACCACCACAATCCTAGAAATACAAATTACTTCACAATATCTAAATAAAACATCATCCAAAGAAAATTAGCCAGTAATTTAAGTCAAAGAAAATAATAGAAACACAAAAGTAAAGAACGAAACTAATGATTGAAGCTTTTGATCTTGATTCTTTCCCAATTTCTCTTTCTTTCTTGCTTCTTTATTGGCTCTTTTTCTCCAGAATAGTTGCTTGTCATCTTCTTCTAAAAACCTCAAAAAACAGCTCCTTAAATAAGCTCCAAAAAACCTAATTTTCATAATCCAATCAAACTTTTTATTTTTGGAAATTTCTCTAGCACCACGGCCCTATCCTCCTTGGTGTCGTGGCTCCATGGTCTCAGGAATAGTATGATGTGTAGCTTTTCTTGGAGCGCCATGGCACTACTTTCTCAATGTCGTAGTTGTGTACTCTTGGGTTGCACTATGGGGATGCACCTTCAACTAGAGCCACAACCACACTGTCCTCAGCACCGTAGCCTTGAGCAACTTAAGGCCGCAACCTTCATTCCATGTGTTGCCTTAAGTGGAACTACAACAATCCAAACACTTTCAATATTATTTCACCTAAATATGATCCAAACTGGATGAACTAGTTAACATAAAATTGTAGCCATGTCTCTTAGCTTTCCAATGGATTAAGAATTACATCAATTGGACTTTTGTAGCTCATGTTATCCTCAAAATACTACAACATATATGATGAAGCCATCGCCATACTTGCATGGTTTTTCATCAAATGAACCTTTCCCATCAATTTTCCTACAAAAGCATTAAGAAAAATTAGCAATAACTATTGTTAAAGTAATTTAAAACAAAATAACATAAAATTAAATTAAAATAACCTAATTTAAACCACTTAACATGTAATCAAACTTTACTATGAAAAATACCCAAAATACTCAAATCCAAACCTAAATTCTCAAAGACCTAGCTACTTAAGGCTCCAAAATGTGTCAAAATAACTCTATATAGTAGACTTATCTCTCAAAAATCTATTGAACCTTCTAGTCAATAATGCTACCTCTTCATCACCCTTATCTTCATCATCACATTCAAGGGTCTTTTCATTTTCTTCCTCAGTTGCCTTGAGAGCAATGCTTTTTCTCCTTGTTTCTCCTCTAATTGCCTCATCTCTTTCTTTCTCATGCCTAAGATTCATTTCATAAGCAAGTAAAGATCCTAGCAACTCATCAAGCTTGAGTACATTTAGCTTTTTTTGCTTCTTCAATGGTAGTGACCTTAGGTCTCCATGACTTAGGTAAGTAGTGAAGGATTTTCTTCACCAACTGTGCATTTGGGAACCCTCTTCCTAGAGCTTTAAGTCCTCCTATGATCTTTGTAAATCTCTCAAACATCTCTTTTATAGACTCTTCATTTTTCATTTTAAATAGCTAATAGTTAAGTATTAACATACTAATCGTTGACCCTTTTACTTGACTGGTGTCCTCATAACAATTTTTTAAAGTATCCCAGATTTTTTTTGCAAAGGAACACATAGCTACCTTGTTAAATTCATTTCACTGAGAGCACACAAAATAGTCGTTACAGCTTTGTGATTCAACTGTATCAACTTTTTGTCTTTATTGTACCATTCAGCTTTAGTTTTAAAATGTTTACAATATCAACAGTTTTGGTTGGAATATGAGGTCTATTGTCAAGCCCGACTTTATAAAATATTAGCCATGTCATTCATGTGATTGACAGAATGCTTGCATACTTGGAAAGCCCCGAAAAATAGTCAAAAGTCGGTAGTGTACCTAGTGGTGCAACTAAGTTGAATTAAGCCTCGAACTAATCCAAATAGAGATTAAGATGAAATTTAGAATTTTAAATTCTCAAAATGACTTAAAATGGTGATTCAGAGTTTGAGGACCGATTTGGAGTCAAATTGGAATTTTCATGGCCTAGGGGTAAAATGGTCATTTTGCCACCTGAGGTTAAGATGTGAGTGTTGGATGAAATTTTTGACTAAGATTGATCATTTGGAGTATAATTGGAGTTTGAAAAGTGAAAAATTTTAATTTCGATATTTTTTCGAGCATAAAGGTAAAATAGTCATTTTGCCATCCAATGGCAAAATTGTAATTTTACACCACCCAACACTTGTCCAGCACATGAATTTTACCCAATATTATCATGGATAATTGAAGGAATTTTAAATGGTGGAGAGAGATTGCTTAATGGGTAAGTATGACACATGAGCTAATGAATGGTGACATGTGTCAAATTTTCATCCATTTATATTTGACTTTAAAAATCAGCACATAAACTCTCCAAACTCATTTCTCTTGGCCGACCAAAGGAAGAAAAGGGAAGAAAAGAATAAGAACAAAAACCTAGCTAAGAAATTCAAGAGAAATTCACAAAATTTCAAAGAATCAAGTGACAAAAGGTAAGATTTTTCAATTCTAGCTTGTGATTTACCTTTCCTATGCATTCTTTTTCATTTTCCATGGTTGAGAATCAAGTTTTATGAGGATACCCTTACTGGCCGGACATGGGGGGAGGAGTTTTGAACTTGGATTTGGTTAGATTTCAATATATTCTAGTGTTTTTAGTTAGTTAGTGATGTGTAGCATGAAAAACAGACAAGAAAAATTCATTTTCTCCCATCACCCATCATTGGCCGAATTTTCCATGTAGAGTGTGGATGGTGGATTTGATTTTATTTCAAGTGAATTGGTTAGGAAATGATGAATTACGGTGAGAAAATCAAGTAGCAAAAATCATAGTGTTGATGCACCCACCATGGCCGAAATTCCCAAGAGAAAATGTGAAGATGATTTTGCTAAATTTTATGCTATTTGACTTGTTTTTGATGGTTTGGAGAAATGGAAGAAAAATGGAGTTAATTGGAGTTGAATTGGGAATATTGGCCAATTAATCGAGTGATAGATCGAATTAGGCCAATATCGTTTTATTTAGGTACACAATTGAATTTGTGTAGAACACCGTGTTTAGACGATAATCCGAACAATTTGCATTCCATTTCATCCATATAGTTTTATAACGGTTGAGCACCAATGTGGTAAATTGCTTGATTGTGCACTATGTCTAGGTGGTGAATCCTCCGATAAGGGCAAAGAAATTGTACCCAAGGATCGATAGTCGGAGTACTCTAAAAATTTGACTCTCGAAATAGTGAGTAACCTTATTATCATTTTAATTATCTAAAGTGGCCTTTTTATTCGATTTTGTGAATTTTATGGAAAATGAGTTTAAATGGTTAATTTTTAGGTTTTATAAACAAAATGTGTTTAAATGAAATGATTTTATAAATTGTCTTAAAATTGAATTATGGCTTTGAAAATAGAGTAATTGGAGACCATTCGATGTACTGTGAATTCATGGCTCTAATTGATTGGCTTATGGCAATATTGGCATGAATGGCTGAATTGGTATTTGTGTTGAAAATGTATAAACTGTTGTTTGCCTTGATAGATTAGATAATGATAAAATTGCCATGTCATGCTTTTGAATTTTTATTGTATGGTGGGTTTAGCTTGCTGCAATGGGCGGGTTCTATGGACCAGCCTATTAGAGGGGCACGGAATCCGATTATATACATACCTCGATTGAAGAGGCGCGTAGGGTATCTCCTGAGGTATGGTTAGAGTTCACGTCACGCCGAACCACCTCGTGATGATGAACTCCGCTAACGCCAAGGAACGATTGTGTTTTTCAAACTAAAAATATGTTTACGTGTATACAAAATTTTTAACAGCCTTGGCAAACTCGGCTAGTTGCCTCAGCCAAGGTATTCCCGAGAATGATTTTGGTAGGAGCCAAGCTTTTAAGATACTCATAAGCCATGTTGATTATTTAAATGAAATGAATATTTATGTTATGAATTACATATTGAGATGAAATATTTTAATCGTCTCCATTTACTCGACTTTAGATATTTTGGATGGTGTTTGTTTACTCACTGGGATTATATAATCTCACCACCCTCCTTTCCACCCATTTCAGGCTCAGAATAGGCTGTAGATAGCTGATATCGTCGAAGGCTACAATTGGCTTTACTTCCTCAAAAATCATAGGTTCACAGCCTTCGTTCACTTTTATCATTTAGGGGCCCATGTGTCATTGTAAATTAAATTACATACCTTGACTATCTGTATTACAGTATGTATGAATTTATTTTGCTTTTACGCTACAAAAATTTCTTACAGATAACCCTATAAAAATTGTTTTATAAGAAAATGGAATATTTTATTGAATATTTTTATTATATCCAAATAATTATAATTTCATTTTAAATGAAGGTTTTAGACGTTTAAACTTATTTTTGATTATGAATTATGTGTTTTGTACTCGCATACTACANTTTATTTTATTGAAATTTTTATTATATTCAAATAGTCAAAATTTCATTTTAAATGAAGGTTTTAGACGTTTAAATTTATTTTTTGATTATGAATTATGTGTTTTTGTACTCGCATACTACATTTTTAGCTGGTTTCGAAATTTTTAGGAAAAATGACCAAAATGCCCCTGTGAGTCAAAAATCATTTTTTTTTACTATTTTAAGTTAGAAATAGCTTAAAATCTTTTAGAACATCATATTTGGCAACGGTTACTCACAGAGGAAATGAGAAACTGATATTAAAGCCTTACGGGATTTCGATTGACATTTCGGGTAATGAGTGTCTATCGGGACACCGCGACGGTTATCACTGGCTCTAGGGGAGTACCGGGTTATGACATCTATCAACAATAATATCCCAAAGATCTAAATCAATGGATTGTATAAAGTTCTCAAACCTCATTCTCTATAATGAGTAGTTCTCCCCTTTGAACAAAAGAAGCCGCATCATAGATTTTCCTTCACCAATGAAGCTCAAGGATGCCATGGTTGTTAGTTTACACTTTTTGCTCAGGATCTACATGGTATTTGTTGATCTAAGAAGGTTTAAGCTTAAGACGGATCAGCTGAAGAATAAAAATGTGATATTTAAGCTCTTTTCTTGCGCAAAAGTGGGAACTTTTTGCTTAAAGCTTTTTCTCTTGTTATTTCACTCTTTTCTTCTTCAATTATGATTCAAATTCTTTCAAATTCCTCTTCTCTTCTTGCTTTAACGTCTTCAAGATGGATATTTATAACCTCTATTGATCTTTTGCCTGTTGGAGTGAAATTTGAATCATTTCTTGTACGTTCTGGCCAACTTGCAAAATTTAGTTGCAAATGTAGAATCGATTCTTTGCTATTGAGCTATCAGTTCTTCGCAAAGTCTGTAGCTTTTTGTCTTTGAAGAATCCATTATTCTATTTTGAGATGTCAACTCTTCTACAATTGGGTCAAACATGACACTTTTGCAATCTTAGAGAATCGATTCTTTTGCCTCAAGGTATCATTTTTCACTGTGGTCTGGTGCTAAAATTTAAATTTAAGCTTAATTTTTTTCGCTCCACTTTTGTCCAATTGTACCATCTCTATCTTGGTCACAAAGTTTCTAAATTGTACTTTTTGTGCTTTAAAAACCAATATTTTCTCCATGTAGAATTGATTCTTTCTTCTTTGCATTTCTGCCTTCTGCATTCTATCTCTCTAGAATCGATTCTTTGTCTCTAAGGTGTTGATTCTTCATAAATCCTAAAGCATTTGTCTTTCAAAAACCAACTTATTCATTTCTTAGAATCAATTCTTCACTTTTGATCTCTACTTAAAAACTAACTTCTTCTTATCCAAAATCAATTTTTCTTGTAATCAAAGTAATAAATTTTGCTTTCTTTTCATTTAAAAATCAAGTCATTTTTTTAAGAACTTAATTCTTAGGCTAGCACTTGGAACTTTGAAAACAAGAGATCTTTGAGAAAATTAAGAGATATTTCTTTAAGTTCAAAAGCATTATCATTCATATTCAAAACATGTTCAAACAATCAAAGCATTTCAATATAGTTTTCTTTTAAGTTTAGCTTTAACACTCATTTGAGGATTTTCTTCATATTCAAAAACACATTTCATTCAATTTTAAAGCTCATTAAGTTCAGTCAATTTTGTCATGTCAAAATAAGAATAAAGCTAACAATTGTGCTTGATCCTAAAAAGGTAGTGACTTTTGTTGAGATTGTGCTTGATCCTTGAAAAGGCGTTTGGCTATTGTTGTTTGCTAACTTATCAAGGCAAATTGCCTTAAAACTTTAATCAATTTAGCAAAACATCATTCAAGTGCACATCGCAAACAAGTAATATAATAGTGATTGAACTATCGTCTCCACAGGGAATTGTATCTAAATTCTTGCTAATTATTAAAATTCAACACTCTAATCTTATCCAAGTAATATAATTTGAAAATTACTTAAAACTTAAATTAAAGTAACAAAGCTAAACTAATGAATAAATGCTAAGAGTTGCTACAGGCTTAGTGAAATAGAACCTAGGATTATGGAATTATTCTGCTTTTCATTTGGACTTAATTTTCTTCCTTACACTTTTATCAATGGGTCGATTGCTAGCCTAAAGTCCAAATTTATCTACAATGTTTTGTTGAGATATTGTAAACTTGCCTATCTTAACTAATTTCCCATATGTCTATGTAAATTAATTAAGGTAGGCTCACTAAACTTATACCCTAATCTTGGTTGCACATGCTATTGAGGTATATTTCTATCCTAAATACTAATCAAATCACCTAAATTGTAAGTGAAATGAACACGTGCTATTCAAATTCTTGGTCTATCCTAAATTCTCTTTGTCAAGTTGCATTTAAAGACCCAACTCAATCTAATTGTTGATCAAGCAATTAGAAGCAGTAAGCATAGATTTGAAATAAACAACTCCATACCCATAAATATTAATTAAAAGAAAGTTAATACATCCAAACTATAAATAGAAATTAACCACAATCCTAGGAAAAGATGTTTAGCTCAGCATAGTTAATACAGAATCCAATCTTTCCATAAAATCATTCATTTTTATAATAAAAGTTAAAGAGAGAAAAAAAAACTAGTGAGAGAAAAATGCTGATTTAGATGATTAAAGCTCCCCTTAACAATCCTTGATTCCTCTTCTTTCCTTTTTATAAAAATCCTCATTTTGTTCTCTGATGAAAAGCTGCCCAAAATGTCAAGCCTAGCTCTACAATATGTTTATTATACCATTCTTACATAAGAATGCATGTTTGTTTACTTGGGTACCTCGAAAATCGTTAAAGGATGACAATGTACCAAATGGTACAATTAAGTTGAATTAAGTCTCGAACTAGACCAAATAGAGATTTTAAGATGAAATTTAGAATTTTAAAACCCTAGAATGACTTAAAATGGTGATTCAGAGCTCGAGGACCGATTTGGAGTCAAATTGAAATTTTCATGACCTAAAGGCAAAATGGTCATTTTGCTATCTGAGGTTAAAATTGGAATGTTGGATGAAATTTTTTACTAAGATTGATCATTTGGAGTATAATTTGAGTTTGAGAAGTGAAACATTTTAATTTCGGCATTTTTTTGAGCATAATGGCAAAATAGTCATTTTGCCACCCTAGGGGCAAAATTGTAATTTTACACCACCCAACACTTGTCCAACACATGGATTTTACACAATATTATCGTGGATAATTGAGGAAATTTAAGTGGTGGAGAGAGATTGCTTAATGGGTAAGTATGACACATGGACCAATGGAATGGTGACATGTGTCAAATTTTCATCCATTTATTATTTGGCTTAAAAACAAGCACAAAATCAGCCCATTTCTCTTCATATGGCCAGCCAAAGCAAGAACAAAGGAAGAAAAGAAAGAACAAGAACCCTAGGGTGAAAATTCAAGAGAAAATTGGTAGGATTTCAAGTAATCAAGCAATCAAAGGTAAAATTTCTTGATTTTGACTTGTGATCTACGTTTCCCCTACATTCTTTTGCATTTTCCATGGTTGAATCACATGATTTCATGATGGGTACCTTGCTGGCTGAACACTTAGAGAGAGGTTTTGATGCTTGATTTGGTTAGATTTCAATGTATTTTAGTGTTTTTAGTTGATTAGTGATGTGTAGCATGAAAATCAAGCAAGAAAAATTCATGTTCTTCAATCACCCATCATTGGCCGAATTCTCCATGTGGAATATTGAGGATGATTTTGATTTTATTTTAAGTGATTTGATTAGGTATTAGTGATTTATGGTGTGATAATCAAGTAGGAAAAATCACAGTGTTGATGCACCCACCATGGCCGAATTTTCCAAGAGAAAATGTGAGGATGATTTTGACATATTTCAAGTTATTTAATTTGTGTTTGATGATTTGAAGTATCGGGAGAGAAATGGAATTATTTGGAGTTAAATTGGACATATTGGCTAATTAATCGTGTGATAGATCGAATTAGGCCAATACCAATTTATTTAAGTACATAATTGAATTTATACTGAACACCGTATTTAGATAGTTACCCGAGTATTTCACATCCCATTTCATGCATTAGTATAGAGCCTGAATTGGTTTTATTACAATTTAGCACAAATGTAGTAAATGGCTTAGTGTGCATTATGTCTAGGTGGTGAGCATTCTGGCAAAAGTAAAGAGATAGTACCCGAGGATCAAGAATCGGAGTACACGAAATTCGACTCCCGAAATAGTGAGTAACCTTACTATCGTCTTAATTATCTAAAATAGTTTTTATTCGTTTTTGTGATTTTATAGAAAAATGTGTTTAAATGGTAAATCTTTAGGTTTTATAAACAAAATGTGTTTAAATGAAATGATTTTATAAATTTTCTTGAAATTGAATGATGGTTTTGAAAATTGAGTAATTGGAGACTAATCGTTGCGTTATAAATCATGGTTTGAATTGAATGGCTTATGATAATATTGGCATGAATGGTTGAATTGGTATTTGTGTTGAAAATGTATAAACTGTTGTTTGCCTTGATAGGCTGGATAATGAAAAAATTGCCATGTCATGCTGTTGAATTTTACTGAATTAGTGGGTTATTGATTAGTCGCTGCAGTGGACGGGTTCCGTGGACTAGCCTATTAGAGGGGGCACGGTAACCTTATTATATTCATACCTCAGTACGAGCAGCGCGGTTGGATAACTCCTGAGGTTAACACTTTAGAGTTCACTTCACACCAAACCACCACATGAGGGTGAACTCAGCCAACGCCAAGGAACGGCTATGTTTTCAAAATAAAAACATGATTTATGCGTATATAACTTTTTATCAGCCTTGGCGGACTCGGTTGGGATAGCCCTTGGCCAAGGTATCCCTGATAACTGGTATAAGAATGATTTTAGGACGAGCCAAAGCTTTTAAGAAATTCATAAGCCATGTTGATTATTCGATTTATATGAATTGATTTTATTTAGTTGAAACGAGTTGAAAGGTGATGAATTACAGTATGTTAAACTATTTTATCTGTCTCCATTTACTCAGCTTTATATATTTTAGATGGTATTTGTTTGGTCACTGGGATTATATAATCTCACCACCCTCCTTTCCACCCATTTCAGGCTCAGGATAGTCGATAGATAGCTCACTTTGTTGAGGGCTACAGTTGGACTTGCATCCTCAAAAACTGTAAGTTTATCGCTTTTGATACTTTTGGTAGTTCGTGGGCCCACGTGTCACTGTAAATTAAATTTTATACTTTGGTTAGCTTTATTACAGTATGTATGAATTTATTTAACTTTTATGCTACAAAAATTATTTACCTGTAACTCTATAAATATTGTTTTATAAGAAAATATAATATTTTTATTATATTCAAATAGTTATAATTTCACTTTAAATGAATGTTTTAGACATCTAAACTTATTTTTGATTATGAAATATGTATTTTCCCCTCGCATACTACATTTTTAGCTGGTTTCAAGACTTTAAAGGAAAAATGACCAAAATGCCCTTGTGAGAAAAAAATTATTTTTCTATTGTTTTGATTTGGAAATAGTTTATAATCTCTCAAAACATGAAACTTACCAAAATGCTCACTAGGGAGGTGCGAAAACTGATATTAAAGCCTTACTGGGTTTCGGTTGATATTTTGAGTAATGAGTGTCGATCGAGACACCGTGGCGGTTGTCACGGGCTCAAGGGGAGTACCAAGTCGTGACACAAAATCCCCTTTTTTCAACCTTGAAAATGACGGTTTTTATACCTATTTTGATGGCCATTTGATATAAAATCGAATGGCTATCAATGTGTAGACTGACGTGTTGGCGACTAGGCACCTAAGGTTGGTGCCTAGGTGCCCAAGGTTTTGTTTGTTTGCTGTCTTCAACATGTTAGGTAGTGCAATTGGTGCCTAGGCACTAAGATCTAGGTGCCAAAGCTATTGTCAACACTGATTGCAATCAACTACAGTCAATCAACTTCCTCCATGTTTTTTTACCATGGTCCCTTCTAAATTGGGTGAAGTGCTAAACATCAAAGTTGTAGCTCTTCCTCTTGACTTTTCATAAATCAAGAATCATGTTTATTGGAGTTTTGTAGCTCACGTTATTATCAAAACATTGCAACATGTTCAGAGGCCTTTCTTAAGCTACTTGCACCATCATTTGCCATTTGAGTTCTAAGTCCTTGCACATCCTTCAATATCAAAAGATTATATAATTAGAGGCTGAAATGAGGAATTTTAACAAGAAATTCATTGAAATTGCATAAATGATAAATGCCATGACATAAATAAAATTACTATTACTAAGCATAAAACTACCTATGGGTTACTTAAAACTAATGGACTTAGCTCAATTTGAGTTCCACAGATGCATAAGATAACTCCATATAATAGAGTTATCACACCTCTAAACTTAATATTTTGCTAGTCCTCAAGCAAAATTTAAAGCAGTAAAAGAAACATGAGAATTGAAAACATTGAATGACAAATCAAATGCACCAATTCAAAGATTACTTTTAAATTCCTCATAAGTTGCCTTATTTTCCAAGCTCATAGCAAATTGAAAATATTGTTCAAGTTCATGTATCAACAAAATTGCAAGCTCATTTTCAATTGGATTCCTATGTGTATGTGCAAAGTTACTTGCAATAAACATCATGTCACTCGAATTGGTTTATGCTCATGCAAGAATTTAAATTAGACAAGAGTTTCAAAAGTTTGCTCTGAGTTTCTCTCTGCACTAATGTAGGCTAACATTCAATCAAGGATCCTTAGGACTTTATCTAGCTTGTAATGTGTGGCTAAGGTCAAGGTATAATAAAGGATAAAATGTAGCTCAGCTTACCCTAAGCACCTCATTATTTCATGACCTATGTAGAGCTTTTGATTCCCCTATATATTCTTCTTTTTTTTCTTTTTCTCTTATTTGTTCAACACTTTATTGTTTTTCTTGTTTCTATATATATATATTCACAACTTCACACCCCCAAACTTGTTTTCTTTTGTAATAGTCACTAGGGTGAATTTTTTTTTGGAAGTTTATGAATTTTTCAACACTATATCACCTTTAAAAAATGTGTCATTAACTTTACACCAATGTCCTAAAACAATGAAAATGCTTAGGAGTGGGATATGCAAAATTGGGACATTATTTACAAAGCTAAGCTAATTTATTATGGTTAAACAAAAACAAGGAAAAATTTAGGCTCAAACGGGGTATACTAAGGATAAAATTTGTCTAAGTGGGCTTAAAAGGCTTAACGGGTCCAAGGATAGCCTAAGTCATCTTCCTAAGTAAGTGTAGCCTAGGATTTCATCTCAAGAGAAACTAAAACAAATTCTAAAACTCAAGATTTTATTTAAAAATTCACATTTGCATAAACGTTCTCTAAGTGATCACAATAAGTTAAAGCAAGAAACATGTGCTCAATAAAGTGGAAAAACACAATTTACAATGATGCTTAGCAATAGAGATCAACACAATACTCACACAATATTCATATCCACTAAGAGCCTAAGAATACAAGGCAACTATTTTACTTCATTGGATAAGCAAATAAAAGCTATTGGGGCAATGAATTATCAAATCCAACATTTTTAGAAATTAAAACAAGTTAACTTAAACTAACTTGAAATTTAAAAGCAAAAACTATAACAAGCAAATAAAAGTAAGAAATATAAAAGCAAAGTTTTAAAATTTTAAAACTCCCCCCCCCCAAACCTTAAATTTAACATTGTCCCCAATGTTATAAAAGTGAAGGAAAGAAAACTCCCTTGGTTTCACTCTTCATTTTCTTCCTCTTCATCCTTTTCATCAACATTGGGATCTTGTGGCATTGGTGGAAAGCTTGACATGTCCATCCCCATATGTACTACGCAAGCACATAGCATTTACTTTATTGCCTTTGTGCACTTTGCTTGATACTCCATTTGGCTTTCGAGATGCTCCATCCTTTGAGGTATGGTGAGATTTTTTGGTCATAGTGAAAGTCTAGGAGCCAAGTGTGAAGTCCTATCAGTGGCTGAGTGCTCATGAGAAGTGAATCTGTTGATGATACCCATATTTAACGATGCTTTTAGGTGTAAAAGCTCTTCATCACTAGACCATTGTACTCTAGCTCATTTGCATAACGTAGTGATACGGGATGGATACCAAATGCTGTCCCTAGCTAAATGAGCAATTTGAAAAATGTTATTAAAAATAAGCTAACCAATATTAATGGAATTACCTTTGATGATGGCACAGAGCAAGATTGCTCTATCCTTGGTGGCATCGCTCAAGTGCTTTACCAGAAGCATTGTACTTGCAATAAAGTAATACCAAACCTTGTAGTAATTTTTCATTGCACTAGTCTTGAATGATACCGGTGCCTCTTTGGACATTTTCCATTGTATGTTAGGGCCACAAAGCGTAGTGATTACTTCATCAAAATTCACATTACCTTCCAATATTGGGAGTAATCATCATCTTCAATTTTTGGTAAATTATAGAATTGGTTTATAGTGCGACTATCAAATGACACTCTCTAACCGCTACACAATGTAACCCCATCTTTGTGCTCATAGGCATTAGCATAAAATTCTAGCACAATTGGCATGATAGCTGCCTCAGGTTGAGCACAAAAGGTATCCCATTTAAAATCTCTAATTCTACATAAACTATTTCCATAGAGGAGATCAGGTACAGTTGTGAGACCTTGACCTTTATAGACTCATAGTTAGTAATATACGTGATATCCCTTATCAGGGGTAATTTCGTCATTTACTCAGTGAGCCCATAAAAGTAAGATTTTAAACAATATTATGGTTTAAGTAGGCCTAAGGCATAAATGAATGATGAAAAAATGGGTAAAATGACAAGGAAACAAAAATTTTGATGATTTTCACGATAGGGGCAAAATGGTCATTTTTCACCTCAGGCTAGAATTTTAAGTTTTCATGAACCCGCACATTTCTAGACCATTATGGACCTTGTCTCAATGTCAAAAGAGGAAAAAGATTGCATAAAAGACTAGAGGAGAATAAGCTAATTTGTGGAGGGGCATTTTGGTAATTTAAGTGGAGTGGATAGGCTTGGGCTATAAATATCTTCTCCTTCCAACAGCTTCTTCTTCTTCTTCTTCTCTTCCCATCTCATGTTGCTTCCATCCTCCATGGAAGCTTGATATGGAGCTTGCATAATTTTCTCTCTCTAGCTCTAGTTTTCATACCTTTGTGCCCTTTTGACTATAACCCTTGTATTCTTTCACTCACTCACTTTAAAACCCTTGAAAAAATCTTACTTCCATACTTTCTCTCACTAGCTAAGTGTTTAGAGAGAGAAAGAGAAAGAAAGCCCTATACTAAGCTTGGGAATTGTTGGAAAGAATTTCAAAGTTACAAAGATATCAAGGTGAGTAGTAAATTAGAAATGAGTTTTAAGTGTTCATAATGTTTAGTGATTGATTTGTGAGTTTATTGTTGAGATTGTGTATTGACTCTAATGTAATTAGGTAGTGAACATAGATAGCCATTTAAAATGGCAATTGAAAGCTAGTTAAGAGNTGAGTAGTAAATTAGAAATGAGTTTTAAGTGTTCATAATGTTTAGTGATTGATTTGTTGAGTTTATTGTTGAGATTGTGTATTGACTCTAATGTAATTAGGTAGTGAACATAGATAGCCATTTAAAATGGCAATTGAAAGCTAGTTAAGAGATAGCTTTTAGGGTTTATAGTGTGTGAATTAACATAATGCTGATGCTAATGTGATTTTAGGTTCTAACGAAGCCCTATTTCCCCAATTGGATCATTAGGAGAATTAGAGTTAGTTAAAGGCTCAACAATATACCGATGAGTGAACTGCATTTCAAATTCGTTTTGGGGAATGTGATTGTTTGTACAAAGCGTTTGAATGATTTTATACAACTTTTCTTAAAAATGAGTGCCTTGGGAACATGTTTTTGAGAAATGGGTTATGTTGTGATATGTGGCTATTATGGATTTCTATATTGCTACATTATGTTGATATATGTATATACGTACGAATATATTGTTGTGTAGTTATATGAACTCGGCTATGTGCGAGTAGGGAGTGCGCATAAGCCGATGATGACCCAGTTATGTGCAAGTAGGGAGTGCGCATAAATCGGTGATGACCCAGCCATGTGCGAGTAGGGAGTGCGCATGAGCTGGTGATGATGGGATGGTGTGCATGATGATGATGGGTATATGTATATATATATACATACGTAAACATGCGTGCTATAAGAAATTTATGAGTAATGGTATATGGTTGTAATGTATGTGAAATTCGGTATGTTAAACTTTGGGAAATTGTTATTTGTTTCTTATTAGTTTTGGACATTTTAGCAAGGTGGTTTTTTTTTAGAGGAAGGGAAATTTTTCATTAGTGCCTTGTTTCTCGCTGTAGAGAGAAACTCTCGGGTTTTTGGAGGGTGGCTGGCCGGAAACTCGCGGCAGCAAGATTCAGCTTCTGTCTTGGGGCAAAAATTTCACTACAGAGAGATTCATTCTCGCTGTAGTGAAAAACTTTATGTTTTGTCTCACATCTTGATCAATTGTTGGCCTATTTTCCACTTCTTTACTACCATATTTGAGTATGCATTTCCAACATTACGGAATAAATGATTTAAGTTTAAAATGAGGAGCTGTGCATTCGTAGAGTTTCTCGTGATTTAGTAGTTGTGCATTCGTCGAGTTTCTCCGCTGGACATCGAGTCTCCTTTTGATATGTATAGACAAACTTAATGTAAATTATAAGAGTACATGTTGTAGGCAATGTATGTATATTTTAAATGAGTAATGCCAGTACGAGTTGGCAATGTCTATCACTATTTTGATTCAAAGTTATGAAATGTGACTTAGCAATATTTGATGGAATGATGAGTAGGATAAATAGATAGGCTTGCTTGGGCTTAGTGGACTACGTCCATTAGGCCCTTGTGTCGGTCACGGCCCGAAATTTGGGTCATGACAACAGTAATGCCTCTCTCTAATATCGGTGATTTTTGAAGCAATGTGTAATACCCCGTACTTTGATATGATGACTAATAAAGCTTATTGGATGACAATTGAGGTTAATTATAATGTTTAAAAGTGATGGAAAGTTGAAAGGAACAGTTGGGATAAAATATTCTTCACGTAAGGAAATAATAAAAAAATAATAATATTTTATCAAAGAAGAATTTATGAGATAAAAAGTGATTCGGAAGTGAATTGAGGCATAATAAGGTATTTTGGGTACCAAGAAGACAAAAAGAGACAAGAGGAAATTTTTTGAATAAAATATTATTAAAATATTAATATTTTATTCAATGTTGGAATTTTCCATGAAGGAGTATATGGGCAACCTAAGTGGGGGAGAAGAAGAATGAGAAAAATTTTAGAGAAAAATAACATTAACGGGGTCACGTGTCTTTATTACCTAAAGATAGCACAGACAAATAAATATTTTAAATATTATGGGGACACCGCGTTAGAGTACAAACTTCATACTTTGTTTGTACATGTGTAGTAGAAGATAATAGAAGGAAGTTGGCGTTAAATGAGTGTTGGGAGGACTAAATTAAAATGGAAAGAAACAAAAAGGGCAAAACGATAATTTTACGTGAAGTTTGGTCAAAGCTTCCAAAGGAAGCTTTGACTCTGATTTTTTCAGCCCAAAACCATTCTTATCTCCTCCAGCAAGATTTTTTCCTCTTCTCCTCCATGCTTCATGCCATTCTTGAAGCTTCCATGCCATTTTCTCTTTATCCACCATGAAATCAAGTTTTCTTCACTTTTCTTTCCATGTTTTCTTTTCCTTTCTTCTCCAAACTTCTTAAGCATTAAATTTACAACCTTTAACCCCAATTTCTAGCACACCAAAACCCTAGGAGGAGAAGAAAGAAAAAGAGAGAAAGGAAGAAAAAGCTTGGTTTTGGTAATTCAAGCAAAGAACGGTAAGAATTTTTGTTTTCGGCTTGAGTAGTCTTTGAAAATGAGTTAGTGACTTAGAGAAATGTCTTGTGGCAGCAAAGATTGGCTTGATTGGAGAAAAATTGGTAACATGTAAGCCAATAAACCCATGGATACATGAAGGACTCAAAGTGGAAAAGGAAAACGGTAAGCTTAACACTATGTTTTAAGGCCTACGGTTAGTTGAATATTGTGAGGAATTATGGTTGCTGAAAGGATTTATTTACCTAAGCTAGTTGAAAATTATTAAGATTGTATGGCATGTTGTTTGAAAGAAATGAAAAAGGAATATTGTAGATGGAGGATTAAGAAACAAAGTATTGAGAGTTAGATAGATAACGATGCATGTAAACTAGGAAATAATTGAGTGAAAGTGAGAATGATTGTTGCTGCCATATATGTGGATTATGTGTGGAAATATAAGATGGATTTGGGCAAAAATTATTTAGAAAGGTTGAAGTAGGCACGTGACATCATAAATAAGTTACCGGTGATATAATCTAAGGAATTTTGTAAGCAATGGATATAAGTAATTTTGGTAAAAATGTATTAAGATGTGAGTTAATTAAAGATGGTTTCATGATAGGATGAAAAATATAAATTTGAGTAAGGATTAATTGATTGAAGTGCTGCCCGTATACGTATGTAATTAAATATATTGAGTTCGTATTATTGCTAGGAAGTGCAAAGATAAGGTTAAAGAACTGTGGTGGCGTGCCGAAGTAAATAACGAGCGACCGGCCAGTGAAAATAGTTAGAAACACCTCCGAACAAATAGCGACTTAATATCTCGTTGTTGCTAGGTGAGTGAACTTGCATTTCAAAATCGTTTTGGGAGACATAATTGTATTGGTATGAAACATTGAATGATTTATTCCAACTTGTCTTTAAAAACGTGTGCCTTGGGAACAAGCCTTTGGTAAAATATTTTGATGTTGTGAAAATGTGAAATGTATAATAGGACGGACTTATGTGCTCCTATACTGTGTTGATATATATATATATATATATATATATCTGTGTGTGTGTGTGTGTGTATGAATAATGTTGTGTAATGATATTGACCCAGCTATGTGCGAGTAGGAATGTGCATAAACTGATGCTGACTCGGCTATGTGCGAGGGGGAGTGCGCATAAGCCGATGCTGACCCGGCTATGTGCGAGTAGGAGTGCCCATAAGTCGATGCTAACCCAACCATGTGCTAGTGGGAGTGCATATGAGCTGATGATGATTGGAGGGTGTGTATGGTGATGGATATATATATATGTGTGTGTGTGTGTTATAGAAAGTTCATGACTATGGTATATGATGTTGCACATGTGAATCTTCCATGTTGAACTTTAGAAATTATTATGCGTTTAATGTTGATTTTTTTGTCATTTTAGAAAGATGGCTTTTTCTTGAAAGAAAGGAAACTTTTTCATGGTGCTATGTTTCTCGCTGTAGCGAGATTCATTCTCGCTACAGCAAGAAACTCTAGAATTTTGAGGGGTAATGCTGGTCGAAATCTCGCTGCAGTAAGAATGCCTTTCTGCTGTAGGGAGGATCCGTCGTTTACTTGACTTGAATTGCACGAATGCTATTAAAGTTTTCACTCTTCAAATCCTTTGTTGAGCATGGACCCTTTTTTTCAAGTGATTTACTCATTTGGGGTTTACATAAGGGGTTTTGATAAGAGCTAAACTAAATTGCATTGTTTTAAAGATAAATGCATCATGATTTTCTTCAAACCTTCCTTATTGTTTGCTTGTTCCCTCCTATGCTCACTCACTGAGTTTGTACTCTTTTTTTTTTTAAATTCATGTTTTAGGTTTTCTGAGTTAAAGATGATTGGATCCTAGGACGAGGTGCTCCTCCCTATACATTGCTCGGTAGGTTTAACGTACCACTAAGTGTTATCAATCGTGCCCAAAGTCACTTCGCTGACGGTCGAGGTCTAATTATGTGTATATGGATATTTGATGTGAAACATTAAGGTTCATTTGTTATTCTATATATGTATATAATGGTTGATGATGCCATTATGAATGCATGACTGGGTTTTATGAATTGTTTTCAAAGGAATTGTAATTGAGCATTATGAATTTCGGATTCTAAAGGAATATGGATTAATGTATAGGATCATGTAAATAGGCTTGCTTGGGCTTGGTGGGCTGAGCCTATTGGTCCCTTGAGCCAGTCATGGCTCGAAAATTGGGCTATGACACAATGCTTGAGTATGGCGTTCCAATGCCTTAGTCAAAAGATATTTAGACCTATCAAAGCCATTACCACTTATTCTAGCTTTTTTGGTTCTTTTAGGTGCCGTGATTCAACTTTCAAACTTTTCACAATTAATGTTCCTCAAATTCAAACACCCAATATACCCCAAAATATCCACAATTATTCTCAAAAGATTTCAATTTGCTCTAAACTCTAAGCCAATAATAACAAAATCTGTAATAATCACTAAATTCACAATTTCCAAATCAATGTGCAAAAAATTGTTAATATTCACATCAAGCAAGTAAGCAATTCTCACAATTCATCAACAATTTTCACAAAAAACTTCAAACTCAAAGTCAATATTATCAAAAAGATGTAAACCCATTAAGAATTAACAACACAAAGTCTTTTCCAACACTCAATTTCATCATAAATCAAAGTTCTTGCAAAAAGTCAACACTTACCAAAATTCTGCAATTTGATGAAGCAAAATGGATGAAAAGCTTTGAATCTTGAATTTTTTGAGAAAATGAAATAGGTTTCTTGAAGATTTAATGGGTGGGTTAGTGAATTTTTGAAGTTTGGTAGAGATAATTTGGACTGTGAGAGGCTAGGTTTTGAAGTTGAGTTGTTTGAATATATATATATATATATATATATATATATATATATATAGTAAGAAGGAAAGGAAGGAAGGGAAG
>NC_030852.1:20057120-20089742 GCF_000208745.1 Theobroma cacao
AGTGAGTGAACATAAGAAGGGAACAAGCAATCGATAGGAAGAATTTGGAAATCATGATGCACTTGTTTCAAAAACAATGCAATTGATTTAATTTCTTACTAAAAACCCTTCATTTCAAACTTTGATTAATAACCTCATAGTGTTTCAAAAACCCATGATCAATCCATGAAGTTAAATGGGTGAAAAATATGTCAAAATCAAGCAAGGTAGCAAGCATGGTAGCAAGTTTCTCACTGTAGTGAGAAACAGTCCTAGTTTGCATATGTTTTAGTTTTTCCAAAATATCTCATATTAAAGAAGTCAAATTGACCTGATTTTTAAACCATTAGAAAGCTAAGAGAAAGGGTTACAACTTTGATGTTTATGACTTTTCCCAGTTCTGACTGGAAGATGGTCAAAATCATTGTCAAAGTGGAAGTACTGCACCAGAATTTTGGGTCTACTCGAGAGTTTCTCGCTATAGCGAGAATCCATTTTTGCTGCAGCGAAATTCCTCACTACGTCGAGAATTCTTTTTCGCTGCAGCGAGAAACAGAGCTGGTTTGTGCCCCCACCACCCGAGAGTTTCTCGCTGCGGTGAGATTCAGGGCAGATGACAAATTAAAGGACTTTCACATGCCACAAAATTCATTCCTACCATATTGCACATCAAAGTGAACACATTGACAATAATTAAGTTTCTCATTATTTATTTTAATCACATATTATAATCATAAACTTTCTATCACATATACATATATAAACATACATAAACAAGTACAGCACCCCACTTTATTCATCATCATAGCAGGGTTATCATCATCGGCTTATGCACACTCTCTACTCGCACATAGCCAGGTCATCATCGGCTTACGCGCACTCCCTACTCGCACATAGCCGGGTTATCATCAGCTCATATGCACTCCCACATCGCACATAGCTGGGTCATCATTATCACACAACATTATTCATCAATGCACAATACATATTCATATATATACATACCAACATAATATAGGAGCACATGGATTTATCTTTTTTTACACATTTCACAATTTCACAACATCAAAACATTTTATCAAGGGTTTGTTCCCATGCATAATTTAATGAAAACCAAGTAAAATCATTTAAATGCTTTATCCCAACACAGATGTATTTCCCAAAAACACTTTGATGCAAGTTCACTCACCGATCTTGTTGATTCTTTTGCTTGACTCTAGCCTCAACTAATGCTTCAAATGGACATGTGAGGCTTTGTTGGAACCTATACACACAATAGCACCTTAATCAACCCAAATTGGCATTAATACACTCTCAAAAGTTATTTCCTAATTCAAGTTCAGCTAGTTATCCCTAACTAGCTCCCAATTACCATTAAGTGGCTATTTGTTTACTCTACTCTAGTCACTCTAAAAATGATTAACAATCTCAACAATAGATTAACTCACCACTCTAATCATCAACCATTATCAACAACTTGAAAATTAAACCTAATTCTTTATTTACCTTGGTGGTTTTTGTAGTTGAATTCCTTTTCAAAAGCTTCCAAGCTATTGTGGACAATCCCCCTCTCTCTCTCCACCTATCCAGCTAGTGAGAAAATATACCAAGAAAAGACCTTTAAGGCCTTTTGAGGTGTACAAGAGAAAAAGTATGGAAAAACCCTATGAAAAGGTGTAAAAAACTTTCCTTATCGTTTGCTTATTCCTTTCCTATGTTCACTCACTGGGTTTATACTCATCCTTTTCAACTTCATGTTTTAGTTTTCAAGTTTGTAGATAGTTGGATCTCAAGTAGAGGCGTTTCCTCTTGTTCATCTTACGGTAGGTTTGCCAGAACACTCCATGATTGTATTCACGCCAGAGTCACTCCACTGATAATCAAGGTCTTTTGTATAAGTATATGATTAATTAAATGTAATTCATGATATTTGTTGTAAACACTGTATGTTTGGTTTGTATAATAATGTCGCCACAAGTTGGCAAATAGTAATATTATTTTGTGAATGGTATTTTTTAATCGTCATGATTTATTTTCGAAAGGAAATTATTTTTGAAAACAATGAATTAAGAACCTTAGAGGTAAAATAGGGACAAGTGGTCTAATAAACAAGTTTTCGTAAAAAGGCTTGCTTGGGCCCAGTGGGCCACGCCAATTGGGTTCTTGCACCAATCAAGGCCTGAGAATTGGGCTGTGACAATACCTCTGAGACATGTCTTCATCTTTAATTTTTTTTCATACTGCCGATGCTCACTCTTAGTCTTAATTTGATAACCTCAGTTGTCATTAATATTGATATATATATATATATATTCCTAATCCTACTAGATTTTATTGAAACTTTAAAATCAATGACCACCATCAAAAAAGTCTGTTTGCAGAATCGAACAAATGAGGTCAGAAAAGGTGACTATATACGAAAGACCTCATGTATAAGAAAATGAAGACATGTTCTCACTCATCAAAAAACTTAAAAATGCATTATATCTTATAAATATTTTTTTATTTTTATTCATAGTGGTAGCAACTTAAAAGTTGTTTTATATGGAGATAAAGCTGAAAGAATTGATCAAGATCAGCTTCTTGATGATGTGATCAATCCAATTGTCATGGTGGTTGCAACAACAATCAAGAAATACATGAGTACATATGTCACGACCCGGAACCTCCCTCGGGCCCATGACAACCACCGCGACGTCCTGATTTACACTCATTACCCAGAATGCCAATCGGAACCCCGCAAGGCTTACGTATCAGTTTCTTGTCTTTCCTGTGATCAATCATTGTTTAACATTCCGTTTTAAACAATTACCAGTCGTTTCCGGCTCAAGTAAATCAAAAGACAAAAAAAAATTTTTAAAAGGATTTATAGACAAATATTACTATTCAAAATATTGATTAAAATATAGCATTTTTATATAAAACAATATTTATAGAAACACGTGTAAGTAAAATAAATTCATACATACAATAATTTACAAAGTTATAATGTACAATAATAATTACAATGACAAGTGGCCCGTAAATACACCAAGTGTTGGTGATAGTAACCTACTGTTTGTGAGATAAAGGGGTCAACTGGAATCCTCAACAAAATCGGGTATCTACAAGCTACCATAGGCCTGAAATATTTGGAAAGGAGGTGGGTGAGATTTTGCAATCCCAATGAGTAAACAGACATTATCATAAATATCTAAAGGTGAGTAAAATGGAGGCAAGTTTAAACAACAAATCACAAACCATTTCATAAGGTTTTCAATTTATTTCTTAAACCATAAAATATTTATAATCTCTCAAAACAGTTGTTAATGCTTATGACTTTTATTAAAAACAAGGCTCAAGCCAAAAACTAATCCTCGGGGATATCTTGGTCGAGGCATCTAACCGAGTCTGCCAAGGTTGTTAAGATATTTACATGTTAAACACATGATAGTTTTGAAAACAAGCCGTTCCTTGACGTTGGCCGAGTTACACATTCACGTGGGAGTTCGACGTGAAGTGAGCTCTAACACTACCCCGGGAGTTACCCTCCTCTCCTCTACATCCGGAGTAACTATATAACCAAGTTTACCGTGCCCCTCTAATAGGCAGTCCACGGAAACCCGCCACTGCAGTGACTAAACTCACCAATTTTAATAAAATTTTGACAATATAACGTGGCTTTTATTTATTTACCCAGCCTGCATAGTAAAAGACAGCTTACATAAATTCCCAATATAATTATAAAATATAGCCACATATACTCATATATCATAAGCCATTCATAGGAAAATATATTTTTCAAGACAATCGGCAGCCTCCAATTACTCAATTTCATGATCAAAATTTTCTTATTTCAGATAATCAACACAATATATTTATTTGTCACATTTATTTCTAAAACATCAAAAGTCTCATTTTAATCTCATTTTTGTTTCATAAAATACATGAAGAGCATTTAAAAATAAACTCTAGATAATTTACAATAATAATAGGTTTACTCACTGTTTGTACAAATTAAATGCTTTTTAGGTGCCCCGATCACTATTCGTTGGGTACAACTTCCTTGCCTTTACCGGAAGGCTCTCCTCCTAGACACATTGCACAAATTACACAAATCACTACATTGATGCTAAATCACTATATAATTGACTTAAATCCTATACTAATGCATGGTATGAAATGCAATAGCCTAAAACGGCTTAAATGCGTTATTAACCTATTTTTAGCACTTTACTCGATAAATTGCTAACGCGCTCCATTTTAGCTCTAAATTATCCCATTTTCTCTCCAACATTTCTAACCATTAAATATCAGCCAATAACCCTCTAAAATCACCAAAATCAGCTCACTTTCCTCCTTGGAAAATTTGGTCAAAAATGGGACATTAACTCGGTAAATTTTTCACTTTGTTTTTCTATCACATTTAACCAGTTTTCATCATTTTCTCTTCATTTTCCTTAGAATAAAAATAAGTTCATCATCATTGTACATCATTGAATATTCGGCCAAGGGTGGGTATTGTGAAAATTTCATGCTTTCTTGCCCAATTTGATTTCTATACACATTTAACAAACTAAAACTACCAATTTAACTAAGAATCAAAACCTAAAAATTTCAAAATCCTCCCCCTTGAATTTCGGCCAGCCCTTGGTTTCACTTTTTGATCTCTCTCCTCAAGCATGCTAAATGGAAATAAAGGCGTAGGAAAGGTAGAAATCAAGCTAAAGTCGAAAAATCTTACCGTTAGACACGTAAACGGACGAAAAACGCGATTTCCCCTTTGAATTTTCTACTTTTCCTTTGATTTTTCTCTTTTCTTCCTTTCCTCTGTATTTACTCTCTTGTTCTCTCCTTATGGCCAGCCATCACTTAATATGGGGTTTAAATGGGCTGACTTTTCATTAAAATAATATTAAATCATTAAAAAAAATACCATGTGTCACTTTCCCATTGGCTCGTTTTTAAAATTTCATCCATTAAACTTCTATTTTTCACCACTTGAAATACCATAGTTATTCATACCAAAAATAAATAAATCCTATAATTTTGACAAGTTTTTGGTGGTGAAAATTACGGTTTTTACCCTGGGGGACAAAATTACCATTTTGCCCCTATGTTTCGAAAATTGCCGGAATTGAAATTTTTCACTTCTAATCATTAAATTATACTCCAAATAGTTAATCTTGGTCAAAAATTTCACTCCATGATCAAATTATTATCTTAGGTGGCAAAATGACGATTTTGCCCCTAAACATCAAAATTTTCAATCTTTCCCCAAATGAACCCTCAAACTCCAAGCAATCATTTTTAGTCCTTCTTGGACTGTAAAATATTAAATTTCATCCTACGATTCCTATTTGAACTAGTTCAAGGTTAAATCAACTCAAGTGTAATGTTAGGTACAATACCGAGTTTCGTCTATTCTTAGGGACTTTCTTAGTGTAATAACATGCTACTCAATGCATGTATGTTATGACATGTGTTTATAGGGTCGGGTTTTACAACATATATTATATACCATTGCTTAAATCAATTCATGTCAATCAAAATTTCCATAATTTTGAACTATTTATCCAAGTACTCTTTACCTTGCTTCTTGTTCAGCCACCAAAATATATGTCGATCTTGACATAATAGAAACTGTAGTGTACAAACAAAGGTAATATTTATATCTAAAATACTTTATATTATATTACAAATAGACCAATGCATAATGACAAATCAACATATAAGTATGAAAAAGAACCATTCGGTGTCCAGATTATTTATATGCAAATGCTGCCCCACCAGTTAGCAACAAAGAATAATGAGATCAGAGAATCAACCATCGCAAACATAAATGCTGCTGACCCAACCAAAATACAAGTGAAAAAAATTCCTAATGATATTTCAAACCAAACTGCTTAATGCAAATGTACTAACAACTCATACGCTTAGTAGGAAACTAAATACAAAATCAGAGCACCAATTACTGAAATTGATTGCTCTAATGGATGGTACTACAATTCTTGTAATGAATGTAGAGCGATGTTACGATTCTGCATTTGAAAATATTGGTGCAAGAAACATGAAACGAAGACACCACTACCAACATAAGTAAATCAGGAACCATTTATATTTCTTATTCCCATCATATAATATATTTACATTTGACTCAACATCTGCTTCAGAGAATAAGCCATTCAAATGTGTAATAACCTTTAATTATTAATGCTTGCAAAAACTTGTTTCAGTGTCCTTAATTACCTTCTGATTGTGTTTCTATGGTCATTTATTACATTGATAGATTGTTATAAAAAAATTATTGAAATAATATAAATAAATGGTAGTCTTAGCCATAATAAAAGGGAATTATTTCAAATATCTATTAAATAATTGCTTAATATCCTTCCAGTCATTAAATCAATCTCACTTAACTATCACATCCCATTTTTTGGAGGGATCGTGATCAACACATGAACCTGCTAGGCCCAACCAAGCCTTTTTATGTCAATTAAACGTTCATCAATCAATCACACATGGCTCAATTGCTAACATCATCATCATACATGCTTAGAACAATAATCAACATGATCATAAACATTCATGTATAGGTGTAGACACATGATTATGGACTTCTCAACATAAATAGTCTATCCAATTTCATTCATAAACTTTGCACCATGTACAATATTATATAATTTTATAAATACACTTCAGGTGCTCATATGGGCTCACAGGCCATCATTCATAATATTCACGTAATCTTATATAAGAAACTTGCCATCCAACAGCTCAACATTCCAGCATCACCAATTATTTATAAAAAAATTAAAAACTGACTCATCAAGCGAAACATGACCCAACTCCCTAGGCTTCAAGAAAACTAGTATGTCATCTATCCAAAGGAAGAATGGATCACATTTTCGTTACACGAGTGTTCAATAGTTATCACTGATTTATAATAAAAATGGGGGAAACTAATGTGTAAGTCACAAAGATTCCATAAATGGATACGGGAAGGACACAAGTCAAGGGGTTAGAGTTTTTGCACAAATAAGCATTTATATAACCATTCACGTATGATCTTTCAAATATGTATCAGGAACTTGTAAGAGAATGATCATGCTTTTAAACAAGTTTCATAAATTCTTTAGAAATGTTTATCAACCTTTCTATCATTGAAAACCAAGCTCAACAATAACGAATTTTCATTTCATACATTGTGAAGTCTCATACTCCTTTAAAACCCAAATTGAGTAAGCCATTTGAAACACAATAAAAAAGGGCTAACTTATGCATTCATTTTTCTAATGTAATGGTGTTGAGACTTGCCTTTTAGGGCTCGTCAACCATGCACTTGAACTCAAGAAAATCGAACTAACCAATATCTAATTTCATAACTCAACTTTACCTTTTATCTTCATAATAGACTAAGGTTCCAACATTCCACAAATCATACCAATGTAAACAATAAACATCATGATCATTAAATAAAGTCAAACACAACATAAACATTCATCAATTAACTTTGTGATAAAATAACCCCCTTTCACCATAGGCCCTACAATATATCTCTCGTTAAGCATAAGTGGGCACAAATGTGAGAATGGAATGACCACTTCACTCCTCTTTTTCTTAATAGAGTGGCAATGGAAAATTTGTAATTTACCTTATAAGATTTGTTAATGAAATAAACCTCGCTAACCATGGATAACAACCAACATTTCACATCTTAACATCGAATATTAATTTCATAATTCATCATCATTCATTAGACACATAGTGTTTATTCGGCATCATAATGTGCCCTCATACTCATAACATGTGCTATATGGAATTAACTCGCATACATAGCACCATGACGATTAAACAAGTTCTCGTTCTCATATCATGGGTTATGTAGAAATTAGCTCATATATTTTAACATAATTTACATCCTATGCCTATTCTCATTCATAGGGTATGAGGTAATGTCATCACATACAAATCAACATACATAAACATATAGTCTTACGTAACTCATCTACTATGTGGGATTCATCATCACATAATCACAACAATTTAGCATGCTCCAAGCATTTCATACACATCTCATGGAAATGGTGGTTTTCGTATAAAACACTTGAAAGGACCTACCCCCCTTGTTGAAAACTACTACATAATAGGATATTTATATACATAGTAGGTTTGCAAACAATTTGGAAATCATTTATGTCACTCATATATTAAATCATCATCCTTCAAATCATTTAATCATACTTTCAAAAACCAGTTAAAAACCTTGAAACTCAAATCCTTTGAGAAACCATTCTTCAAACGATAATTCATCATACATAATCAATCATTTCCATAAAAATCATGCTCATTTTACATATTAAAATACTTTGTATCCATTCACGTTAAAAAGTCAACCTCCATAACCAAGCACAAATCTATTCCAACAATTCCTTTGGAGTTTAGATATTTCCTAGACATTCAATAATTCTTATAATCAATAATTAGTCTAGGAATTGAGTACTAAGCATTCTAAGCTCTTTCGAATCTATTCGGATTCTTCTAAAACTAGTTTTTCCAGCTTAAGTTCACTGTTCTATAAATACCCATGTGTAGGAAATTCGTAAATCCATCTTTCTTACCTTAAGTGAGCTTTGACGCTAAGTAAAATCATAAAACCTTTGAGTTTTGGTAACCAACAAAAAATCTAGACATATAAACAATATTTTCAAAACCTCAAAATCATGACTTAAGGATTTGAAAGTTGAAAAATGTCACCTTGTTCACAAAAAGTCAAAACCAATCTTCCAATCTTCAAAAATGATGATTTTCGGTGAAAAATGGGTTTGAGAGGGTTTAGAGTTGATGAAAAAAAGATGGAAGGTGGCCTAAAATGATAAACCCTTGAAAAATGTGACATATTTATAGTTTGAGCTGTGAAAAATACACTTTTCCCTTTTTTAATTTTTTTAAAATAGCGTCAGCTATCATTAGATCAGGGTCATCTATCGATAGATGTCCTTTAAGGTTCTTTTAAAAAGCCCTCTAGTTACTATTTATCGATAGATGGGGCCATCTATGGATAGATCTGGCCATCTATCCATAGTAGTTCTTCAGTGCTCTTTTAAGAAAACCTTTCTAGATTGCATCTATCGGTAAATGAAGAATATCTATCAATAGATAGGCTCCAATAAGCAAAAATAAACATTAAAAACTTGTCCAACTAGACTCCTTTTAACACCAAACTTTGCAAATCACCTTAGTGCATCAAAACATGAATTTTTTTCAAAATTAAAACTTAGTTTTGAATGTTCAAAACATGAAACATGCTTGCTCACCTAAGGATTTATTAACTTAGCATCTTACATCAAGGTGGGATTTCACATTAAGACAAATATTTAAATAATTTCTTTGTTTATATTTAACTGGTTTTTTTTTATATATACTCCTTTTTTTTACTCTCTTCTGAAAAGTAAGCTAGCAAGAGTAAGTAGACCAAACAACTTTAGCAAGACTCTCTCTCTCTCTCTTCCTTTCTTCAAAAACTTTCACATGAAGCATGTATTTTTTTTCTCTATCTTTTCTTTGTGCTTTATGAGCCACTTTATATAAAACTTATCCATATTTGATTCTTTTTCTTTGTTTTATTGAGATATTTGGTGTAGTTTAGATTGTTATGTTCTTTGATTCAACTTTGATCATTGGATCTTTCAGCTATAGGGGTTGTTGATTGGATTTGCTTTTTGGGGTTTTTTTTATGGGTTTTTGGATTGAACTTTAAAGCTTTAGAGCTGAAAAATACAGCTTTCAGTGTTTTGGTTTAATGATTGACCTCCTTTGGGTAATATGAATATTGGTCAGACAGTTAGCAAAAAACTGGAAAGTGGCCTAAAGAGAAAAAAAAAAAAGAAAAGTAGATTGACAGGTAGATAAAAGATAGAGGGAAACTTAAAAACAAAGCCCTAAAAAGAAAAACAAGAAATACAAGCTTTGTATATGAAAAAGATAATTTAGAATTGTGAGATAAATGTTGTAAATTTTCATTTACTTGTTGATTGATAAATTCTTCTTTCCCTATTCAATTTGATAACTAATTAGTCAAACCCTTTGCTTCCTTTATCAAACACTTATTTCCAACTTTTAATATTCAAGAGAAAATCATTCATTAATGTTACAAGATTTATTTTTTTGATTTGTGTATCTTTTTTATTTTTGATACTGCATATAACTTATTGTGGAGGATGCTACTGCATAAGTAAAGCTGGTCCCCTTTGGTTAACCAATAGAAAAGTTGGTTGGTGAAATGATTAAGAAACTTGCAACACTCCAAACTATCAACCACATGACACTACTTGGACCTATGAAAGCATTGATCAAACAAACAAAGAATTTCACCATAGGTCTAACCACCATAGTGATGACAACAGGAGTTGCCAACTACAAGATGTTTGACTATGATGAGCTACGAAACCAAGAATACCACACTCCAAGTTCTACTAGTGCTTCACGATTGACAACACCTCCAACAAGAATTGAACAACTAGAACAACAACTCCTGCCATCACCAATCAACAGCCAAGTAGCGAGAGAACTTTTCCCAGAGTGCATGCCACAAAAACAAGCCACCACTAGCAAAGGAGAAGAATCACCCACCAAGAAATACAAAACCATGTACAAATGATATAATATTCCATTTCTAATCCATTTTTTGCATTGCTACTATTGTTCTGTTTCATCATTTTTTAACCTATATGATAGAAGCAATTTTGTATATGGTTGAATGTCTGAATACTTTAAAAACCTTTTGTGTTGTAGTTTTGAACTCAAAAACAGAAAAAAAAAAAAAAAGCTTTAAGGTTGATTAAAAAGATCTCTTTTACATTGGTCTTTATCACCTCAATTCCCATTAATCATGTTATTATTTCAATTTGTTCTAACTCATATCTTTATTTACTAAATTTATTTCTAATGTGACTATATCTTACTATAACCATGGCAAATCCTAAAATGAACAAACTATTTAGTGCCTTCTGATTGCATCGATTGTTCCAACTTTATATTTTGTTAGAAATTACAAGACTCTATCACACTTAACATTTAATTTTCTTAAATAGTTTTCTTAGTTTATAGATCATACTTCTAATAATGATCATAATTTCTCATATGTAGATTACGATCATATATGTTTTCCTTGATAACTATTTTATGATCAACTAAAACACAAACCATTTTAAGACCTTATATAACTACATGTACATAACTATTTAATATCTAAATTTTCATCATTTTTGCCTTACCATTTGCTTTCTGTTTTTGTATTTTTTTTTACCTAATATTATTATCTTCCTCAACTACATTCCTTTGATGATAAGCTTTGTACTATGCCTAAGTTCTTTTTTTTTTTTTTTTCCCATGCCGAGGATCCTCCAAAACAATACAACAATACAGCGATGAAAGAGCAGCTTCACTGAAGACTTTTTGACCAGCTATTGATACCAACGAATTGTGGAATTTTAGTAAAAAGTATGTTCCACACTGCCTTATATTTTTTTGTCTATGGGCAGCATGATCTATTGAACACTACAATCTTAATTTTTATACAAAGACCACAGGCTCTACCATCGAAAAGATATGCAAAAACAAGCATCATATAACATGCACAGAAGCTCTTTTATACAACTTTACCACAAAATATTCTAATTTTATTCATAAGTATAAACCTTTTGTTAGTTAGATCGAAATAAATATAAGAAATTATAAATATCTATAAAATGATGTACCATTTTATAGATATCATTCAATTAGGCCCTGCAAGAGTACCAAAAACTTTTACTTTTTGTATTTTATATAAATCTATTACAGAAAAGGGATGAATTAATTAGAAAAGGAAGTGACATGTTGTGCTCAGCTAAGCTAACCTTACTCCGATCATCCCTCCCTCCTTTCGGCCATTCTATTTCCGCCCTTAGACAACCTAAAATCTATTGCTCTCAGTCTCAAGCAACGGAAACGGAAACTAACGACGACGCCCCCAAAGCCATGGCCTTAAGCTTTGATTTCCTTGGCAAGAAGCCGTACTCTCCTCCCTCCTGGGCCTCCCATCTCAGACCCATCCCTTCCCACGTCTTCTCTCTCGGTCATGTAAGTGGGTAACTTAGCTTAATTTTCATTTCCTCACCAACAATCCAATCTTTTTTGTTGTTTTGCAGCTTCCTACTCCAATTCACAAGTGGAATCTGCCTAATTTGCCCCAAAACACGGAGGTTTGGTTGAAGGTAATTTTGGGTGTGGTTTTATTTATTTGCTATTGCTTTTGCTGTTTGGCGCTGACGGTTACATTTCACGCAGCGAGACGATCTTTCAGGCATGCAACTGAGCGGTAACAAAGTCAGGAAATTGGAATTCTTAATGGCCGAAGCAGTGGCGCAGGGTGCTGATTGCATCATCACAATTGGTGGCATCCAAAGCAACCACTGCCGTGCCACTGCGGTTGCTGCTAAGTATTTGAATCTTGACTGCTATCTTATACTCCGTACCGCTAAGGTTCTACCATTTCGTTTCTTTTGCCTTTCTGATATTTATTTAAGCAACGATCTTCTCTTTTGCTTAACCTGTTCATTGTTGCAGGCTCTTGTTGATCAGGATCCTGGATTGACAGGCAATCTGCTGGTGGAGCGTTTTGTCGGAGCTCATATTCAACTTATTTCAAAAGAAGAATATGCACGAATAGGGAGTGTTGTTAGTTTCTGACTTTTTATTGCCACTATTTGGTCTTGCTATTATTAGTTATTTCTATCGTTATTGTATCCTCCACCTAATTAGTAATTACTTTGGGGTAGGACCTGAGAATGCCAGAATGCTCCAATTAAGGCACCAAATAGGTCTTTCTATAGGCTATTGCTAATGTGGATTTGGATTGTCAGAAAGAGAAAAGCTGCTGTCCTTGTAAAGGAAGAGATCTACTTATTGTTTATGCCAATGCATTAGGATTTTCATTTTTTGCAGAGTGGGGCATACAGCGTCCATCACAATTTAACTCTTTGCTCATATTCATAGATAATGTTTTTTATTTTGTTATTATTATTTTCGCTAGTGTTGCTACATGTTGTCCAACATTGTTGGCTTGCCAATACATGCTGCTAATTGTTTGTCAGTTTGTGATATGGACCTAAGCTGATTTACTTCTTATCAAAATAACATCTAAACACTATTTAGTTGCAGGTAGGTTACCCTCTAATGATGATATTTTTCTCTTTCTCAGTTTATGCTAGTTAGATTCTTTGACCTTTGACATGGATTTTGAGTTGAACTAGCAGTTTGATTTTGGGTTTGCCTTTATTAGATGGCTGAAATAAGAGCTTGTTAATGATTCCTTGAGAATATTTCTGAGCTAAATGTCCCAAACTATGCTGCTTTTGGATTGTAGGATCCATTTTCTATGTGATGGAATTGATAATTCAGTACTATTGCGATATGCGGTTTGCTGGTTCTGCTTATTATGAAACTTTTGGTATCAGGCCCTCACTAATGTTTTGAAAGAAAAGTTGCTAAAGGAAGGCAGGAGGCCATATGTTATTCCTGTTGGTGGATCAAACTCCTTGGGAACCTGGTAAGCTTGGGTCATAGTTTCTTCTCTTTTTCTATCCCATGTCATCTGCAGTTGAATTATTTTCTTTGAAAACTATATAAAATACCTAATATCATATATCACTATATGTTTCCTTTTACCAACTAATTTTTCTATAGCCCCTATTTTGAGGTCCAGTAAATTTTGTGCTGATAAGTGGCAGAACCTATGAGAAAGTTCACCATGGCACTAGAGTATCTTTAGTTATGCTGCAAATCTTATACAACAACACCAGTAAGTCTTTTCAGACTACACGTAGCTCCTTACATAGATCGTATGAAATCATAGTATGCTTATAGGACAATATCCTAAATTAATTCAGCAGAATTGTGGTCTTATTTTATTGTTCTCCATCCTCTATTAAATCACATTTTCTAGCAAAAGTGTTGGTGGGTTGATGTTGGAACAAATTTGGGGAAGATGCCTACTTAGGGTTTATGATGGTTAGGGCTAGAAAATTAGGAAACTTAGGTTTATGGCTAAGGTAGGGGATTATGGTTAGTATGTAAGAATTAGTAAGGGTTGTGAGATTTAATCTTGAAAGAGGGTTGGAATCAAAGGGAGAATGTTGTTGGAATATTTTAATAAAAGCAAAATATAATAAAAAGCAATTCTTTTTGGGTGAATAAAATTTCTTTTTGGGTGAATAGTATTTTGAGGTCCTTAAAGAGATAAATAGGCAAATGCTAACTTGTCTTATTTGGACTATGTTCCCCAAAATCATTTGACTTAGGAGCAGGATTCAAATATACACTTAAGACCATAAGAAAGCCTTAATAACTTGAATTATTTAAGATAAAAATGAATGGACCATGGCTAAGGTTCATTTGTGGGAAAAGAAAAAAATTTTGAAACGCCCATGACTCGTAGCAATATTTTTTTTAGTTTTTTTTTTCATTAAAATGGACAAAAGTTTGAACCAATGTTTGAATTGCCTTCATTCCTATATGGGTTAATTTTCGAAGAATCAAATTTGCCATTGATGATCGCGTTGTTGGGGAATAGAATCAGGGGCAGAACTAGCCAATTTTTGTTGGGGGGGTCAAAGACAAAAAAAAATAAAAGCTAAAAATTTTTAAAACTAATATGTTGAATTTAACCAACGATCAAAATATTCATAATAGACAATAATTTTATATAATATGTAAATAAAAAAAAAACTTATAATAGTTATCTAAGAAAGTTGTGCTCGACGATATTTCCTAGATTCAAATTCATCAATTATTGACTCTGTACTGAAGACTGGCTATATCTTTCTCAATATAAACAATTAAATTATCTGTAAGAAACTCATCATCCATTTTGTTTCGGAGTATTGTTTTCATAATTTTCATTGCTGAAAAGGCTCTCACTGTAGTTGCTGTAGAAACCGGAAGAGTCAAAATAAGGCGAATTAATCTATCAATCAAGTGGTATTTCTTTGACTTTTCTGTTTCTGTTAATCTCTGGCACAATTCAGAAAGTGTCTTAATATCTTCAGAACTTTGATGATGAGGTATTAAGGTTTGGTGGCTCAAGTGTAGGAAAATCATTTGAGCGATCTACCTCTTTTCTTTTAAAAAATTTGTCAATTGTTTTCAACTTACTCATATTTTAATCAAACCTGAAAAAAAAACAATATAGTCAACATTCAATATTCTTATTTATTTATATTTAAACTTAAAAAATAAAACATAAAACTATAATGAATAAAATATAAATAATTAAATACAAAATACAAGATTTCATATAATAGTTAATATAAATAGAAAGAAGAAGGTAAAAGAAAATTTTACCTCTTCTTAATTTTACACAATGGTGGTGGGTGATCTCTATCTTTCCTTGTCCAAACTCACAAGCTCATAAATCTCTTTTGAAGAATAAGGTGTATTTTAATAGTGAGTTATAAGAAAAGAGAAATAAAAATAAAAAGTCACAAAAGAGGAGAAAAAGGTGTAGAGAAACTTAAATTAGGGTAAAGTTAAGTAGGTTTGTGAGGTTGTTTGATTTTTTATTTATATTAATTATTAAATAAAAAATTTATTTTGAGTGGGTCATTAATAATATATAAAAAATAAAAATTTTCAAACATTTTAGGGGGGCCATTGATAAAATATATATAAAAAATAAATATTTTTAAAAATTTTGGGGGGCACGTGTTGGCTTACCCTCCGCCCTTGAATAGAATGATTGTCTATGTCAAAAGTAACTATTAATAAATCATAAAATGTATATTGTGTTTTATTGAACATTTAAAATTATTAGAAATAACCGTAATTCAATTAAATCTAAATATCATTTTTGAAAATAAAACATGCAATTTGTCCAAATAATCATATAAGCATATAATATTTATGATAAAGTAGAATGAATGGATTTTAAAATTGATTTTAACATTTATATCACTAATGAACCTTGATTATAAGTTTCCATCATTAATTCACATTAATTATATAGTTGATTTGCAACAAATTTTGTTTCACTGATTGGTTATACAAATATTTTTACATTTATTTTGTTTTCTTAAATCAATGATATCACAATCTTAATTTTTATAATATTTTTATGAGATTTTTCTTGTCCCATCATTTCTTTTTGTTCTTCCATTTGTTTTGTCATTCTTTTTCTTTTTTCATGTATCTATCTAGCTTTATCTCCTCCTTTCCTTTGTCGTTGTTGATGTCGGTCATCTTGTCGCATGCTCTCTCCCTCATACCTTGCTCCTCTCTCCCATAGCTTCATACAGTTCTCTCTCTCTCTCACATGCGCACACACACACACACACACACACACACACACACACACACACGAACACAGACAAACACACACACTCACCATGTCCACTCCCCATGACTCTATAATTTCCTGAAAGGATTGATGAGGAATGACCATTTAGTCCAAAAATTTGCTCATGGAATGGCCAAGATATCCTTAACAAATCATAAATCTTGTCTGTCAGGGGTGAAGCCAGGGGACTGTTAGGGGTTTTAGGCCCCTTTGGCTTTTGAAAGGTTGGAAAAATTACTCAAGTAAAAAGGTTCATATTAGCTTTTGGCTCCCTTTCACAAAACGTTATGATTAACATGGTAAGTTTGAAAGAATAATTGCAAAATTAATTTTCTTTTAATTCTTTAATGCTGCTTATTACATTAATTGCAAAATTAGAAGCTGATGTATACTAGTTGATTTGCCTTGAATTTTGGTAATTCTCCCAAATGATTTAATTACTTGTAAAATAAAATGCAAAAGAAAGATATTTGTCAATTCACCAATTGAGAGAGTTTTTTTTCATTTGTTTTTTTTTTTTGGGGGGGGTGGGCGGGTGGTGGGTGGCGGTGTGGGGTGGGGTTGGGATTTCGGACCAATAGAGGACTAATGGTCTTTTATTCAAGGAGTTAACTTTAGGCCCTTAACAAGTTGTGTGCCTTATTCTTCAAGGAAATTGTAATATAAGTTCCCTGTTCGTCTTCTTTTCTTAATTAATGGTTGCAAGCTTTTAAAGTCTTTATTCCTTTTCTAAATCCAATACAAACAGATAACAATTTTTGCTATGTTTAGGGGCTATATCGAGGCAATGAGGGAAATTGAGCAGCAGCTTCAGATAAGAAGCAACGGAGTAACATTTGATGATATTGTTGTAGCATGTGGCAGGTTCTATTCTACCTAATTGTTACATTTTTGCGCCAAATAGCACACTTATCTTTCTCTTTCAATGAATTCCTTTTTGGTTTGAATCTTTTACAATATCTAGCATTACAAGAAATAAAGAGACTTGATAAAGAATCCTTTATGCCTTTTATTTTATTAGGTTTATTTCTAATCAGGGGTAGATTAGGTATTTTGCGTTTCATTAGGGTTTTGGATTTAGTTATACATACCTATGTATATCAACACGAGTAAGTTTAGTTGCTAAGGAGAGGAGCTCATTTCCTTTTCAACTAGAGTTCGATCATTGTGTGGAGCGCTCGGAGAGTAAAATCTTGAATGCTCCATGCCGATGTAGTGAGTGCGCCCTTAAGATCATTCAAGGAAGGAATTAGGCCCAAGCAAAACTTTAGATATCTTTGACTGTATTACCAAAAAAAAAAAACCTATGTTAGTTTAGTTTTGATCAAGTTTTGGATGTTAATATTTGAGATTTTCTCCCTCTATTGATTCTTTCCTTTCTTCCTCCCTATTTGCTTCCATCTATATAAATTTTCCCTCTAGTTTTTTGTTTTCTATCCCCCTACTTGTTCTACATCAAATTGGTATCATGGCTCAGAAGAGCTTTTGCTATCAATCTATCTTTTCTTGCCCTAACAAAAAGAATTCTCTATTTGTCAAAAAAAATTCCAATCGTGTTTGTTAAAAAAAAAAAAAAAATAGTTCTGTTATGAAAAAAAGGAAGAAGTGCCCAAATGGAGAGAACATTGTTTGCTGCTAATTGACTATCTGATATCCAATAAGTTGCTGTCACAAGTGTCACCTGTTGCTGATTGACAACCTTAAGGAGCACTAGTACCAATTTTTCCACTGTTCATCGAAAAGAGAAAAAAAAAGCAACTTTGGAGCTAGATCTACAGATTTTTGGCCATTGGAAAGATACATGGACATCACTTATAAGGTCATCAACTTTGATTTGTCTTGATGGTGAAGCACCAAAGTTGAAGGTTGACGCCCGCATCCCCACATGCCTGGTCAAGTCAAGGCATCTTTAGGTCATATGTCATGCTCCACACTCGCCTACGTGCCAAACTTTGCTACATCAATTGCTGACTTCACTTGCCACTTCAGTGTTGATTGCTGCTGCATCAACCTATTTGCAAAACTTCCTTTGCTAATTTCGATGTCTTGGTTTCCTATTTGATGTGCTTTTTCATAGATTCTCTCTCTAAATCCTAGAAGTCAGTAAGGAAGCAAAGATTTTCAAAAATCACTTTCTAGAAAAATCTTCCATATGATACTTGACTAGTATTTGATTTTGGAAAATAGTAAATTAGGTTTGTCAAAGTTAATTCGGTTGTCCTAATTTCTAAGAAAAAAATGTTTCCTTTTTATGCTTGCACCATATCCCTTTAATCATACTGACATGTCATAAGCATCAAATTTGTTAGTCTTGAATATGTGCATCATTATAGTTTTAAATTTCATATTATTTGTTATATTCTTTTTATCTTAGCATTTTTTTTTGAAAAGAATAAAAAACCATGTCTCAAACTTCTCATGCCTTTAATTTAAAATCTTCTCCCTAAAAGTGTTCTAGCCTTGATTTTACCTCAAAAGGAATAGATGCCTTAACCACTAGAATGACCTCTTTTAGAGGAAGAATGGACTTTATTGAGCATGCAAGATGTGGTATGGATCAAAAGTTAAACCAAATAGTAAAAACATTGGATAAATATGAGGTGAGTAGGGAGGTTGAGTGCATAAAATTGACTGCAAATATATTCTTGCCTTTAGGATCTACTAAAGGTAACCTTCCCAAACAAGGAACATACTTAGGGAATGGTCAAGTCCTTAGACAAGGTTTTAGAGGTTATTGAATAGAGAACCCCAAGATTTTCTAGAGTCAAAGGGCATCGTAGTTGATTTTGGTGGAGAGTTTGTCTTGGGAAATCATGCAATCATATTGACATTAACGCTGTGAAATTAAAAATTTTTCCCAAAAGTAAGATCAATGTTTGATTTAATTAATATTGATAATTCTAACTACAAGGCAGACGATTAGTATGTCTTTAAACCTTGTTGAGTCAAAATCAAAAAGGTTCGTAACCTTGAATGCCAAAACCTGCAAGCACCAATGCAATGATTGTCACAAATCGCAAGCTATATAAGTGTCCAATCTTTAACGGTGATCCATACAAGTTAAAAGTGAGAAAATCTCCTAGGGAGAGTGGGAAGTGTTTGGCAGATTACTCTAGTGCTAGCTAGGGTTCAGTTTCTTCTCAATAATCCTTATGAGGTGTGGCCTAAACACTTGTTTATATAGGTAATTTCACTAATCCTAAGCTTATTAAGATTTGCATAACTTTTATACTGTTTATAAAATTGCTCCAATTTAATTGAACCCTTCCAATTAAATCCTTGAAGTTTTAAGCTTCTTTACAATTAAGTCCAATATGATTTTCCATTTTCATAGTCACTTTTAATGTTTGTGACCCATTAAATTTTTAAAATGTTGGACATGGATAATAATTAATTTGGATTAGATGAAATCAAACTCCTTTGAATTCATCATTAATTTCAAATTAATTAATTAGTTCATCTTATAGATTAAGATTGACAACCTTGCAATATGTCATAACCACCCAAATGTTGAAAAATGTCAAAATGGTTCAATTGCACAGTTCATCATGTAATTCAATCCTTTAATAAATTAATATCTCGTTAAGAAATGGACTATGGTTTAGTATCTATTCTATAAATGTCTTAATTATGTTAGCTCATGAAACTAGTAATTAACTCTGTAATAAAATTTGAGAACTTCTATTTGAATCTTCATTCTACATTGGCCAGGGATATCTTTGAGTTAATACGTGTCAAGAAGTAAGGAGATATTCCCTTTAGAATTTAGAGAAATGAATCGTCTGTTGATCATTCATCTATCTCCATATGCTTCATGTTATACCTAATATCCTTCCCATTAAACATCCTCGGCTAGGACAATATAAGATAGTATCAAATATAACACTCAACAAACAAGATGATCCAATGATCTAAAGTCTAAGGATTATTTATGCAACTGTCACATGAGAATTTGTTTCCATAGACTCTTGAGTGAAATATCAAATGAAGTTTTCATGGCAGGTCAAGTTAAGTGAACTTGTTCATTTAACAAGTACTTGACATGTTTGTTCAAGTATCTCCATATTTCAACCTATTGGTTGCTAATTCAAAGGGATTGAATTAGAAGAAGTATATATTATTGATTCAGTGGTGATAGAAAGAAATGAATCTTAAGAGTTAGTCTTAAGATGATTTGTTTAGGCTTGTAGATTTTGATTCTTGGTATATTGTAATTACTCATGTGCATGTCTAATAGTTGTTAATTTCAGGTATCATATGGACTTAACCTTAAGTGGTTGGATCTTTAGATTAGCCTCTAACCACAAAATGGTGTATGAAGTTTTGGCATGTTGATACAAAGCTTGAATAAGGGTCACTTAAGGGATTTTCTCTCTTAATGTTTCCCTAAAATGCTTGAGTAGCACCAGTGGTTGGAATGAGATGTCGTTACATCATTGATTGCATTGATTGGATGTATTAGTCTATAAAGAGGTTATGCCTACTCTCATTAAGTGGGACTCTTCTAAACTTATATTTTTAATTAGGTTGATGTATGTAAATGCAATGCGATTTCCGTGCATACATAAAGAACAAGCTTTTTTACTAAATCTCTTTCTCTTTCTTTTTCTCTTATTCTTTAGCAAACTTCAACTCAAGTAAACAACGTTGAACTTTATTTCAGAACTCCTTCAGATCCTATTTTGCAAACACTGAAAATCCTTCAGATCCTATTTTGCAACACTGAAATTAATGGTGATTGTCATATAAACCTTGACCTTAAGGTATAGATTCTACTAGCATATGTTATCAATGTATGACCCTACTTTTGTAAGTACAAGATCTCATACTTGTGCTCTGTGTCTTTTAGTCTTCTAAAATGGAGTTTTTGTAGGCAGTGTTGTAGGATGTCGTCTCTTTGGGATGTCAGTATTTATTGGTGAAGGGGCTTCTTTTAATTATTATTAATTCATAATAATCTATGAGAGTACTTGTAAGCTTCCGCTTGCAGGAGATATTTTTATATGAATTGGTTTATAATTGCTTTTTTGTTCTTGCTGCGGTAATGTTGACATATGTTACTTCCTTTTTATCTGGCATTCTTTTTCATTTAGTTAAGTTGGTGGAATGTTAATGTTGATCAGGGACTTCCATTTTGGAGATTTGTGGTTTTAAGTGCAGGTTGACTAGAGTTGTGATATTTAATTAATTGAGCTTTTATGTTGACTATCATTTGGGCTTGGCTTTTATGTTAATTGCATTATAGATAAAAAAGAATGTTGAGTGACAGTTTTCTTTTATTGATGTTTAGTGGGGGTACAATTGCTGGTCTATCATTGGGATCATGGCTTGGAGAATTGAAGGCAAAAGTGTGTAATCTTATCTATTATTAAGACTTGCATTTCTCCAGAAGCAAATTGATTTATCATTTGTATGTTCTACTGACAATGTAGGTTCATGCTTTTTGCGTTTGTGATGATCCTGATTACTTCTATGACTTTGTTCAAGGCCTGGTTGATGGACTTCAAGCAGGTGTTGACTCACGGGATATTGTTAGCATCATAAATGTGAGTGTTTAACATGATCCATTGGATCTTTTAATTTTTTTTCTCTTTTAAAATATGTAAATGATGCTTCTTGGCTGAGTGTGCTAAATTTAAATGCCTGTTTTAGTTATGAAATATGCATATGCTTGAGGGTGGAGACTGACTTCATTTTATGTGGGTGGTCTTGTAGCAAGTTCTCAGGCATTATTTCTTCAGTTAATCACTCAGCTTTCTGTAATTTGCCTACACTATGTTCTATGTATGTTGTAATGATGGAGACACTATTCAGTGTTGTTTGCTCAGTGTTCTATAGTGGGCTCTAGGCCATTAATTCATTCCAGGACATAAGCAAAACTGTAGGATAATCAGCAATCTTTTGTATATTTTAAATTTGAAGTTGCTGGAATACTGTTTAGATGCAAAACCTGCATGTATATGTAACAGGAAAAAGAAAGAGGGAGGGGTGGGGGTGGGGGTAAGGAAAATTAGGATTGCAAGGGGCTAATAAGTACTATTTTATCAATTATATCCTTAATACACGGAGTGAAATATTTTAAAATATGCCAAGTATTCTTGGAGATGATGTCTACTGCATAGGCTTGACTTGGACTAGTCAAGTTGCATTAAAAGTCACTATTCTTGGAGTGAAATCAGCTTGCAGCTGCTGGTATTAAACATATGAAGTCACAAAATTCTATAGTAGAAAATTAGGAAATGTCATTGTTAAATTCCTGACAGTGTCTGTCACACTGACTTTAAACTGCTATATAGGTTTCATAAGTCCAAGATACCCCACATTAGATCACACCTCATGATCAAACCAATTTTATAAGCCCCCTGTGCACACTTCCAGATATTTTTAAGTAGTTTACATTTGTGTGGGCCATTTATATTCTTGCTTAAATTTTCTAGCATTTTCTAACTTATAAATCTTTTACAAGGAATATAGACAATAATTTATCTGTTATTCATTTTCAAAAGAAAAAAATGAAAAAGGAGAGAAAGGGCGGTGCCCCGGGGGGGGGGGGGGGCGGCAGGGGAGGAGATGGTGTGAAGAAGCTGGACTTGTTGTTTTGACAGGCTTTAGATTATCCAGGAAATGGATGGTCAAACCCTAAATTTTGCAGCTTTGACATCCAGTAATTGTGAGAAGCCATTACCTTATTTCAACTTATCACCTATTTGTAGAAGTGGCAATTAGGCTGGTCGGGTTTAGGTTGGTCATTTTGGGTATAGGTATCTTCCAATATGTTTGGGTTGTGAGTCAGTTTTGTTCGAGTTGTCCTTTTTTTTTTAAATTAAATTCAAACCTAGTCGAGTGGATATTGGATATAATAATTTATAATATATTCATCATTTTTTTAATTTAATTGACATTAAGTTTCAGATTAGGTTTGGGTTGACTTGGGTTCCTGGTTTTGGGTTTAGGTTAGGTGGTTCAGATTGTTTACTTTGGGAGTGAAATTAGGTTGATTGGGCTTGGGTCCATGCGGTTGGGTGGGCTATAGATCAGGTCCACTTTGTAAGCTCTACCTATTTGATTTATTTCTTATTTGATTACATGCAAAAGATGGAGTGAAACTCTTGGAGCTGAAGTCTAATTCTTCTGATAATTCGACAGATGCCATGAACTTGTATTTTATTTGGATTATGTAAAATTTTGTAAAAATTTATGTCTCTCTACAGGCTAAAGGACTGGGTTATGCAATTAACACATCTGAGGAGCTTAAATTTGTCAAGGAAATTGCTGCAGCAACAGGGGTTGTTCTTGACCCGGTTTACAGGTTTAAAAGTTATATTTTACATATTGATGCCATATGATTCATTTTATATTTTCCTTCTCAAATAACTTTTCCATTTTCAACTAGAAACTTCTCATAGTCATTTACCTAATGTCAATGAAAATGGAAACCATGTCTTCTCTTGATATCCTTTTCATATGGCTGAGATGTTGCTATGATATTGAGGTTTTATACTTCATGTCACAACCTTATATTGTATAGGGCAACTCACAGTTAACTTAGTTGAAAACAATCTGATGATTTTCAAAATACTAGTAGAGCGAGCCATACTGTAAAACCTATATCAGCTACATGGGCCTAGGTTAATGGCTGCCGTTGATGAAACAGCCAACCAATCTAGCCATGTAATAAGTAAATTAAATGATCAAATGGCTGGACTAGTCGGACTAATCCTCCAATCAAACATTTAAATTTCCTTGTTTGATAATTAGCACAAGACTAAATTTATCTACACAGGTTCTACTTTGGAAAAGAAGATTTCTCTTTGTCATTTAGCTTTCTGTTTTGGTCAGTGGGAAAGCTGCTTATGGAATGATGAAAGATATGGCTGAGAATCCAAAGAATTGGGAGGGGAGAAAGGTCCTCTTCATACACACAGGTGGACTCCTTGGGTTGTTTGACAAGGTTGACCAAATGTCTTCATTGGTTGGGAACTGGCAGCGAATGGACGTAAATGAATCTATTCCGAGGAAAGATGGCATCGGGAAAATGTTCTAAGAGTAGCAAACCATCTTGCATCATATGTATTACTTAACATATCAATGGAAAATGTACATTTACATTTTTATACTCAATTGCAGCTACTTGTCATTGTAATTTAAGATTTCTTTTTATTTTTGATACATAACGATTTTGAGTTAAATAATTGAAGCAACTCTTTATAGAGATAATGTATGCCCCATAATACAATCTATTAAGCCTAATGAGATAAATTATGTTATTTAAGCATATGATCTTTATTTTCATATGATTGTTATTGTTGATTAGGTGAGATAAAAGTTTTCAGGAATTACATATTCTTTTCAAAAGGAATTATAAAATGTTATAAATATGAGAATTTTACATCAAAACTGATATTCTTAAAATGTTTTCAATCAATGTTTTATCAAGACTAGCTGTTTATAAAATTAAGAGATTGACACATGGTGGTATTCTTCACTTATGAAGTGAGTAATGGATCTCATAAATTGAAGTATGGGCACTCTTAAATTAATATGTTGGTGATTGTTACATGAATAAGTTCACTAAACATTACTAAGTATGATATTTATTATTGTTATCAGGATGTTTGCATATGGATTATACAGTTTAGAACCTAAAAATCAATTGCTCAACGATGTTGTCAAAAAAACTGAAATAAATGATTCAACTCAATCGTTAATTTGGTATTGTAGACTTGAACACATTAATGGAAAGAGAATTATAAATTATATGAAGAAAGGTACCTGTATTCTTTTGTTGATGAATCATACGAAACTTGTGAATCTTACTACTTGGTAACATGACCAAAGCACCTTTCACCAGAAAAGGTGAAAGAGCTAATACCTTGCTAAAATTTGCACATTTAGATCTATGTGGCCCATTGAATGTGAATGCAAGAGGTTTGGATAATCCTATTTCATTACAATTATAGATAATTAATTTAAGATATGGTTATATATATTTGATGAAAGACAAACCTCAAAAAGATTTCAAAATTGAAGTGGAGAAATAAACTAGCAACAATATTCACACAATTAGATTAGATCGAAGTAGCAAATATCTAAGCCAATAGTTTATAGACTATACAAAAGAGAATGGCTAGGAACTCGATGGTATTTCATAAAGAGAAATTGAATCTTGTTGGAAATGGTTCAATCATGAAGAGCAAAGTCGACTTGTCTATTTCATTTTGGAGTTATTGTTGGGATAAGCTTTGCAGCTAATTGAGATTAGTTAAGGCTTGATTCCAATCATGCAACAATATCATTCATGTTGAATGATTAGAGGTTTTCCTTCATCAATAAGACGTTAATTATAATGGGTTATAAGTCTAATTGGATGAAGTCCATGAGATAAATATGCCTTGCAAGGGAATTGTAATGGGTTACAATTATGAGATCCTTATGCATCAAACCATAATCTCTAAATGTTCTTAGTCGATGTATTATTAAGATTGAACATCAATGATACTTACAGACTGGTACATTCTATGTTTCTTACTTAAGAAGTAAGCAATCGATCTCATAGGTTGAATTATAGAGATACTTGGAACTAGAATGTAAGTGCTTGCCTAAGAGAACAAGTTCACTAAACATGACTCACCATGAGAAGTGCATTTGGTATTTCACTCAAGTGTTTATGCAATACTTCTCATGTATCAGTTGTGTAAATACTCCATAGACTTGAGACACCAGGTTGACTTATGTGTGGAGTGCTATGTTTTGATTTCATCCCTATGGGTGTTTAATCAAGGATGCCAAAATAGGATGCTTTTGGGTATAGCATGAAACATGTGAAGGCAAATGAATGGTCAAGAAAGGAATCATCACCCCAAGTGATTTAGGGGACATATCCTAACAATTCTTGGTTGATATTAGCTTATTGAAGTCCTTGACTAAGGCGACTTGAAGGTTATGAAAAGAGTTTCATAAGTCTCCATAAAGCTAATGATCTAACTGTAGGAACGAATAAGGAGGTCAATAAGAGTAGACACTACACCATGCTCTTATCATCTCTTGGATATATGATGAGAGAATGAATTACATTGATAGACTGTACACTGAAAGGTTGTCGAAAAATCCTTTGACTCTCCTAACAATTGGGTAGCCATGATACATTTCTAGATGCTAATCTTGGTATATGAAATTGAATTAATTTATTAATATTACAATTTAATTTCATTGCCAACTTGTTAGGAATTTAATGGGTCACACACAAAAGTTCTACTATGAATTAAATTGGGAGTGTGATGATTTAAGTTACACTTAAATCATGCTCTAAGTTTTAACTTCTAAGGACTTAATTAAAATAGTTTAATTAAGATTAAGGTTCATATTATAAATAGTTATAATATTAGAACCTTAATTGCAAACATGACAAAAGAAAATTAATTTGATTTTAATTTCCAATGACTAAATTAAAAGGGTTTAATTAAGTGTTGGGTTAATATTATAATGAGTTATAATATCGGGCCCTTAGTTGCAATTATGGGAGTTGTTTAACCTAGGTATAAATTGTTGGGTGAGCGCTGATCATGCATCAAATACAAATAAAACGCAGCGGAAATAAATTTAAAAAATTAAACTATGCCTCAACTTCTTAGGATCTCTTTCATGCAAAATTACGTACTGAATTAAATTAAAAATAAAATATATTTGATCATATCAAGCTTACCTAAATAACAAAGGTTGATGAATCCTTTGTTAAACCACCAAATCAGCCTTCAAAAAGCTCAACCACCTCAACCCGGTTGTTGCAAACCAAAGCTGTCTAAGGAATCCTTGTGCAGCCTCTAATGGTGATCCACACCAATGAATTAGAAAATCCTTCTTTAAGAATTGAGAGTACTATGTCTTGACAATGTGCTAGCAAAGATGAGTTTCATAAACTCATAATCCACACAAAAATATTGGGGCTAAACACACAAAAGAAATCAAGTGAATGAAGAACTATTTTTCTTCACACATGGAATGGCAGGACAAAAGGAATTTCTAATGTGTCGATCTCTTAATTTTTCAACCATTCTCTCTCATCTTTGTTTGGAGGATATGAAAAGGTATTTATATAATACCTCGTACTTTGATATGGTGACTAATAAAACTTATTGGATACTAATTGAGGTTAATTATAATGTTTAGAAATGATGAAAGATGAAAGGAATAGTTTGGGATAAAATATTTCGCACACAAGAAAATAATAATAAAATAATGATATTTTTTATCGAAAAAGAATTTGTGAGATAAAAAATGATTTGGAAGTTAATTGAAACATAATAAGGTATTTTGGGTACCAAGGGGACAAGAGGAGACGAGGAAATTTTTGAAATAAAATAATATTAAAATATTAATATTTTATTCAGTGTCAAAATTTTTCATGAAGAAGGAGTATATGGTCAATCTAAGTGGGGGAGAAGAAGAATGAGAGAATTTTGAAGAAAAATGACGTTAATGGGGTCGCGTGTCTTTATTAAGTAAAGATAGCGCGAGCAAATAAATATTTTAAATATTATGGGGACACTGTGTTAGAGTGTAAACTTCATACTTTGTTTGTACATATGTAGAAGAAGGTAACAGAAGGAAATTGGAGTTAAATGAGTGTTGGGAGGACTAAATTAAAATGGAAGGAAACAAAAAGGGTAAAACGGTAATTTTATGTGAAGTTTGGTCAAAGCTTCCAAAGGAAGCTTTGACTCTGATTTTTAGGCCAAGACCGACCTTATCCTTTCCCCCACCAGATTTTTCCTCTTCANAATAGAAAGAAATTGGAGTTAAATGAGTGGTGGGAGGACTAAATTAAAATGGAAGGAAACAAAAAAGGGTAAAACGGTAATTTTATGTGAAGTTTGGTCAAAGCTTCCAAAGGAAGCTTTGACTCTGTTTTTTTAGGCCAAAGACCGACCTTATCCTTTCCCCCACCAGATTTTTCCTCTTCATCCATGCTCCACGCCATTCTTGAAGCTTCCATGCCATTTTCTCTTTATCCACCATGAAATCAAGTTTTCTTCACTTTCCTTTCCATGTTTTCTTTTCCTTTCTTCTCCAAACTTCTTGAGCACTAAATTTATAGCCTTTAACCCCAATTTCCAGCACATTTAAACCCTAGGAGGAGAAGAAAGAAAAAAGAGAGAAAGGAAGAAAAAGAGAGGTTTTGGTGATTCAAGCAAGGAACGGTAGGAATTCTTGTTTTTGGCTTGAGTAGTCTTTGAAAATGAGTTAGTAACTAAGAGAAATGTCTTGTGGCAGCAAAGATTGGCTTGGTTGGAGAAAAATTGGTAACATGTGAGCCAATAAACCCATGGGTACATGAAGGACTCAAAGGGGAAAAGGAAAACGGTAAGCTTAACACTATGTTTTAAAGTCTACGGTTAGTTGAATATTGTGAGGAATTATGGTTGTTGAAAGGGTTTATTTGCCTAAGCTAGTTGAAAATTATTAAGATGGTATGGCATGTTGTTTGAAAGAAATAAAAAGGGAATATTGTGGATGGAGGATTAAGAAACAAAGTATTGAAAGTTAGATAGATAACGATTGCATGTAAACTAGGAAATAATCGAGTGAAAGTGAGAATGATTGTTGCTGCCAATATGTGGATTATGTGTGAAAATATAAGATGGATTTGGGTAGAAATTATTTAGAAAGGTTGAATTAGGCACGTGACATCATAAATAAGTTGCTGGTGATATAATCTAAGGAATTTCATAAGCAATGGATATAAGTAATTTTGGTAAAAATGTATTAAGATGTGAGTTAATTGAAGATGGTTTCATGATAGGATAAAAAATATAAATTTGAGTAAGGATTAATTGATTAAAGTGCTGCCCGTATACGTATGTAATTAAATATATTGAGTTCATATTATTGCTAATAAGTGCAAAGATAAGGTTAGAGAACTGTGGTGGCGTGCCGAAGTAAATAACGAGCGACCGACCGGTGAATATAGTTAGAGACACCTCCGAACAAATAGCGACTTAATATCTTGTTGTTTCCAGGTGAGTGAACTTGCATTTCAAAATTTGCTTTAGGAAATGTAAATGTATCTAGGTGAAACATTTGAATGATGTTATTTATCTTTTCTTTAAAACTGTGTGCCGGGGAGCAAGCCCTTGATAAAAATGTCTCGATGTTGTGAAAATGTGAAATGTGTAAAAGGATGAATCCGTGTGCTCCTATATTATGTTGGTATGCATGTATATAAATATATTTAGTGCATTGATGAATAATGATGAGCTGATGATGACCCAGCTATGTGCGGATGTAGGGAGTGCATATGAGCTGAGGACCGGTGGGGGATTCTAGCCGTGTGCGGATGTAGGGAGTGCACATGAGCTGATGATGACCTTGCTATGTGCGAGTAAGGAGTGCACATGATGATGATGATGATGATGATGATATGGAAATGTGCGAGTAGGGAGTGCACATGACGATGAATGAAGTGGGGTGGTGTACGTGTGTATATATGTTTCTATATGTATATGTGATAGAAAGTTTATGATAATAAAATATGATTGAAATGAATAATGAAAACTTGAGTATTGTCAATGTGTTCAATTTAATGTGCAATGTGGCATGAGTGGATATTTCCGGTGGCAGTGAAAGCCCCTTGGATTTTAGTTGGCCAAAAATTTGTTGCAGCGAGAATGCCTTTTCGCTGCGGTGAGAGTCAATCTATTATGCTTGACTTGCTTGAATTCTACTAAAGTGCTCACTTCTCAACTTCTTTGTTGTTCATGAGTTTTTCATCATCAAGTGACTAAGCGACCAAGGGTTTGAATGAGAGGTTTTTAGTAAGAAATTAATTCAATTGCATTGTTTTTGAAAGTACATCATGCTTTCTAAAACCTTCCTTAATGTTGCTTGTTCCCCTCCTATGTTCACTCACTGAGTTTATACTCATATTTTTTTTAAAACTCATGTTTTAGGTTTCTTGAGTTAAAGATGATTGGATCCTAGGACAAGGTGCTCCTCCCTATCCATTGCTCGGTAGGTTTAACGTGGCACTAAATGTTAGCAACTGTGCTCAGAGTGACTCCACTAGTGGTCAAGGTTTAACCATGTGTATATGAATACTGGGTGGGAAATACTAAGAATCATTTGTTAATCTATATATGAATATAATGGTTGATGATACCATTATGAATGCATGATTGAGTTTTATGAATTGTTTTCAAAGGAATTGTAATTGAATATTACGAATTTGGGATTCTAAAGGAATATGGATTAATGTATAAGATCATGTATATAGGCTTGCTTGGGCTTGGTGGGCTGAGCCCATTGGGCCCTTACGCCGGTCATGGCCCAGAAATTGGGCTGTGACAATTTATACATTGGATTAATTTTAAACCCTAATTACAAAGCTATTTTGTAATTGCCAATTGATCCAATAATTTGATTAAATAATTTAATTAAGTCCTTAAGAAGCCCAGTTAACTTATTTGTTTAATTTAATCAATTAGGCCTAATAAGTTAATTAAACAATTTTAATCAATTAGGCCCAATGACTTAATTAAACAAATTTAATCTATTAGGCCTAATGACTTAATTGTTTAATTTAATTAATTAGACCTAATGACTTAATTAAACAATTTAATTATTAAGCACAACTTAATTAAACAATTTTAATAAAGTGCTTGAGAAGCTCATAACTTCTAATTTGATTAAGTTCAACTTAATCACCTCACCCATTTTATTTTCAACATTCATTTTAAGTGTGTGATCCATTAGGCTTCTAACATGTTGGTAATGAACTCAATATATAATTCTTAAGTTAAACTTATAATTAGATAAATTTAAACTATTTTAAATTTATCATTAATCAAGTCAACTACCTAGAGTTCATAGACCAAGATTGGGATCCAACAATCCATCTTGGCCACCCAAATGTTAGAAGAGTCAAAATGGTTTGACTCAACCTTTCAATGATCAGCCTTTTAGTGTAATTCATTCCTTCATTATATATCCCAGAGATGATAAGACCATGGTACAATGTTTTCTCTTATTGATCTCCATATTCGTTCTTAAAGTTTGATCATCAGCTTTATAAAAACTTATGAAACTCCTTTCATAATCTTCAAGTCACTTTGGCCAAGCACTTCAATAAGCTAATGTCAACCAAGAACAGTTAGGATATGTCCCCTGCATCACTTGGGGTGATGATTCCTATCTTGACTACTCATTTGCCTTCACATGCTTCATGCTATACCCAAAAGCATCCTATATTGGCATCCTTGGTTAGGCACCTGTAAGGATGAAATCAAAGCATAGCACTCTACACATAAGACAACCTAGTATCTCAAGTCTAGGGAGTTTTTATGCAATTGACACAAGAGAAGTATTGCATAGACATTTGAGTGAAATACCAAATGCACTTCCATGGTGGGTCATGTTCAATGAACTTGTTCTCTTAGGCAAGCACCTACATTCTAGTTCCAAGTATCTCTATACTTGAATCTATGGTATCGGTTGCTTACTTCTCAAGTAAGGAACATAGAATGTACCAATCTCTAGGTATCATTGATGTCCAGTCTCAATGATACATTGATCAGGAACATTCAGAGATTACACTTTGATGCATAAGGATCTCATAACTACAACCCATTATAGTTCCCATGCAAGGCATATTTGTCACGACCCAATTCCCGAGCCATGACCGACGCATGGGCCCAATGGACATAGCCCACTAAGCCCAAGCAAGCCCATCTATGTGACTCCATTCATCAATTTCATCATTCGTTCTTACCATTGTATTTCGAAGTTCTTACTAACGAGTATGTCAAAACTTTTCTATCGAAACCATATATTCACATTTATATGATTCAAAATAATATCATCCGTGCCATTACATAGTGGCAACATTAAACAATATAAACATCTATTGCTTAAGACATATACACGTCTTAACAATTTACATTAGGGCACGTGTGTTCGACAAAAAGGACTCTAGACTTCTAGTGGAGCAACCATAGCGAAGGTGCAGCTACTGAATGTCATTGAAACCTACCAAAAGATGGATACAAGTCTACAGGGACACCTCGTCCTAGTTACCGGCTGCCTCTTGATATGAAAACATGAAGTTGAAAACGGTGAGTATAAACTCAGTGAGTGAACATAAGAAGGGAACAAGCAAACGAGAAGGAAGAATTTGGAAATCATGATGCACTTGTTTTAAAAACAATGCAATTGATTTAGTTTCTTACTAAAAACCCCTGATTTCAAACTTTGATTGATAACCTCATAATGTTGCAAAAACCCAAGATCAATCCATAAAG
>NC_030852.1:20090578-20110821 GCF_000208745.1 Theobroma cacao
CCATAAAAATCAATTTGCAAGAAAATGGGAAATTCTCAAGATTCATCATGCCAAATTTAACATGCATTACAACCATAAACCATATTCATGAGCTTTCTATAACACACACAATTATATATACATACATCGTCATCATGTGTGCACTCCCTACTCGCACACTCTATTATCATCATGTGTGCACTCCCTACTCGCACACTCCATCATCATCATTTGTGCACTCCCTACTCGCACACTTCAACATCACCACCCAACATCATTCATCAATACACAGCACATATTCATAAGATATATACACACCTACCAACATGATATAAAGCATACAGATTCATCCTTATACACATCTCACATTTCACAATATCAAAAACATTTAATCAAGGCTTGTTCCTTGGCACACATTTGCAAAGAAAAGTTGGATAAAATCATTCAAATATCTTGTGCAAACACATTCGCATTCCTAAAACAAGTTTGAAGTGCAAGTCCACTCACTGGTATTTCATTGAACCTTCAGTTGATTCTAACTTCCTAATAGTCTAAATGGGACGGTGGGGCTTCGTTGGAACCTATCATCACATTAACATCACAATTAACTCAATTCTCATAATTACAAGTTCTATAAGCTATCACCTACTAGTTTCCAAGTGCCATTAAATGGCTATCCATTTTCACTATCCTAATCACTCCAAACTGAATTTCCAACCTCAACTACCAAAACACCCACAAGTCTAAACACTAATCATTTTCAACACTAAAAATCAATTCTAGTTCACTACTCACCTTGGTAGCTTTGTGCTTGAAATTCTTTCCAAAAACTTTCAAGCTATTAATAAAGCTTTCTTTTTCTCTCTCTAAAACACCTAACTAGTGAGAGAGAGTATGGAAATAAGATTTTTCAAGGGTTTTAAAGAGAGAGAGTGGAAGAGCATAAGAATTTATAAAAGGGTGCACCAAAAGCATGAAAAGTGGAGCTATTTTGAAGAAGGTTATGGAGGTTCATATCAAGCTTCCATGGAGGTTGGAAGCAACGTGAAAGAGAAGAAGGAAGAAGAATAAGAAGCTATTGGAAAATGGGAGAAAAAGCTACTGAAAGAAAGAGATATTTATAGCCCAAGTTTATCCACTCCACTTAAATTACCAAAATGCCCTCACAAGTCAACTTGTTCTCCTCTAATCCTTTATGCAGTCTTTTACTCCTTTGACACTGGGACAAGGTCCATAATGGTCTAGAAATGCTCGGGTTCTTGAAAACTTAAAAATTTTGACCTTAGGTGAAAAATGACCATTTTGCCCCTACCGTGGAAATCATCATCATTTTTATTTCCTTCATCATTTTACCCTTATTTAATCATCCATTTATGCCTTAGGCCTACTTAGGCCATAATATTGTTTAAAATCTTACTTTTATGGGCTTACTAAGGAAATGACGAAATTACCCCTAATTAGGGATATCGCATCTACTTCTATCTATGAGTCTATAAAGGTCAAAGTCTCACATTCTCCCCCGCTTAAAGAAATTCGGTCTCCGAATTTAAATTCAACTATAAGATAACGTACCTCTAAGCATCAAAGAGGTGTGGATATTTGGTCCGCATCTCTTCCTCGGCTTCCCACGTTACCTCTTCACTGGTGTGGTTTCGCCATAACACTTTCACTTAGGCTACATCCTTTGAACAGAGCTTTTTGACTTACTTATCAAGGATAGCCACTGGTTGCTCCTCATAGGTTAGATCATCTTGCAACTGGATGGTTTCATACCGTATTACATGAGATGGATCGAGGTTATATTTTCTAAGCATTGACACATGGAATACGGGGTGAATATTCGAGAGGTCTGGTGGTAGCACTAAACGATACGCCATTGCTCCAACCTTTTCTAAGATCTCAAAGGGTCCTATATACCGAGGACTTAATTTTCCTTTCTTACCAAACCTCATTACCCCCTTTGTTGGTGATACCTTAAAAAATACGTGATCTCCCACTTGAAACTCTAAGTCTCTCCGTCTATTATCAGTATATGACTTTTGCCTACTTTGTGCTGACAACATCCTCTGCCGAATCATATGCATCTTCTCAGTGGCATCCTGCACCAACTTAGGCCCCAAGAGTTTCCTTTCTCCCACCTCTAAGCATCCAATAGGTGACCTGCACCTCCGTCCATAAAATGCCTCAAATAGTGCCATCTGAATGCTAGCTTGGAAATTGTTGTTTTAGGCAAACTCTACTAAGGGTAGATATCAATCCCACCTAACCCCAAGGTCTATCACACAAGCCCTCAACATATCTTCCAATATTTGTATCGTCTGTTCAAATTGTCCATCAGTCTGTGGGTGGAATGCTGTACTAAAATCCAACTTAGTGCCCAATGCTTCTTGCAACTTTCCCCAGAACCTACTAGTGAACTGTGCTCCTCTGTCAGATACTATAGAAATGGGAATACCATACAGTCGTACTATCTCATCCACATAAACTTGAGCATATTGGGCAGCCTCGTAAGTAGTCTTAACCCAAAGAAAATGGGCTGACTTCATTAACCGGTCTACTACTATCCAAATTGAGTCATATCCCCCACCAGTTTAAGGCAAACCCGTTACGAAATCCATTGTAATATGCTCCTACTTCCATTTGGGCACTAGTAATGGCTATAGTAGCCCTGCAAACTTTTGATGCTCGACCTTAACCTGCTTACAAACCAGGCACTTGGAGACAAAGTCAACTACATCTCTCTTAAGTCTTTCCCACCAATACACCTCTTTCAAATCCTGATACATCTTTATAGCCCCTGGATGTACCACATAGGCTGCCATATGTGCTTCCTCCAATATTTCCCTTCTTAATCCATCACTATTGGGTACATAAAGTCTGGATCCATACCTCAGCACTCCATTTGTGCTTTTAGTAAACATCTTCCCTTTCCTTCCTTGAGGATCCTCTAAGGCCTTAACTACAAACTCATCTTTACTTTGTGCTTCTTTAATCCGGTCTATTAAGATAGGCCTTACTCTAAAATGTGCTAACAATGCATTTACCTCCGAAACTTCCAAATGCACACTCATGTCTCCCAAACTATGAATCTCCCTAATCAAGGATCTCTTATCTGTAGAAATATGTGCCAAGCTCCCCATAGATTTTTGGCTCAAGGCATCCGCCACTACATTTGCCTTACCGGGATGGTAAAGAATAGTACATCATAATCTTTTAGCAACTCCATCCATCTACGTTGTTGTAAGTTAAGATCCCTTTGCTGAAATATATACTTTAAACTTTTGTGGTCCGTATATATCTTGCAAGTCTCACCGTACAAGTAATGCCTCCAAATCTTTAAGGCAAACACGATTGTTGCCATCTCCAAATCATGTGTGGGGTAATTCTTGTCAAGCCCGACCTTATAAAATACTTGCCATGTCATTCAAGTGATTGACAATATGCTTGCATACTTGGGAAGCCCCGAAAAATCGTCAAAAGACGGTAGTGTACTGAATGGTACAACTAAGTTGAATTAAGCCTCGAACTAGACCAAATAAAGATTTTAAGATGAAATTTAGAATTTTAAATTCCCAAAATGATTTAATATGGTGATTCAGAGTTCGAGAATCGATTTGGAGTCAAAATGGAATTTTCATGACATAGGGGCAAAATGGTCATTTTACCACCCGAGGGTAAAATTATAATTTTACACCACCCAACACTTGTCCAGCACATTAATTTCACTCATTATTATTATGGATAATTGAGGAATTTTAATGGTGGAGAGAGTTTGCTTAATGGTTAAGTATAACACATGGGTCAATGGAATGGTGACATGTGTCAAATTTTCATCCATTTATAATTGGCTTTAGAAATCAGCACATAAACCCTCCCAACTCATTTCTCTTGGTCGGCCAAAGGAAGAAAAGGGAAGAAAAGAAGAAGAAAAAAAACCCTAGCTAAGAAATTCAAGGGAAAATCACTAGATTTCAAGGAATCAAGACATCAAAGGTGAAATTTCTTAACTCTAGCTTGTAATCTATCTTTCCTATGCATTCTTTTGCATTTTCCATGGTTGAATCACAAGATATCATGAAGGATTCATGGCTGACCAAATTTAGAGAGAGAAAATTTGATGATTTATTGGTTAGATTTTGAGATATTTTAGTGTTTTTAGTTTTTTTATCATGTTTGGAAGGAAAACAAGTAAGAAAAATCACATATTCTTCATGGATTCTTCATTGGCCGAATTTCATAAAGAAAATATTGAAGATGAATCTTGTGATGTCTTATGTTATTTAGTTAGAATTTAATGAATTGTGGTGGTGGAAACTGAAAATGGTAATGTTTAGCATGAAAAATCGTATACCCCTCAAGAACCTCCATGGCCGAATTTTTCCAAGAGAAAATGTGAGGATGATTTTACCATATTTCAAGTTATTTAATTTGTGTTTGATGATTTGGAGTATTGGTAGAGAAATGGAGTTATTTGGAGTTAAATTAGATATATTGGCCAATTAATCGGGTGATAGATCGAATTAGGCCAATACCGTTTTATTTAGGTACATAATTGAATTTATGTAGAACACCGTGTTTAGACGATGATCTGAACAATTCGCATTCCATTTCATGCATTAATATAGAGCCTAGATTAGTTTTATAACGGTTTAGCACCAATGTGGTAAACTGCTTAATTATGCATTATGTCTAGGTGGTGAATCCTCCGGTAAGGGCAAAGAAGTTGTACCCGAAGGCCGGGACTAGGAGTACTTCGACTCCCGATATTGTGAGTAACCTTATTATCGTCTTAATTATCCAATGTATGTTTTTATCCGATTTTGTAATTCTATGGAAAATGTGTTTAAATAAAATGATTTTATAAATTGTTTTGAAACTTAATGATGACTTGAAAATGGAGTAATTGGAGACTGCTTGCTGTATTATAAATTATGTTTTGAATTGAATGGCTTATGATAATGTGGGCATGAATGGCTGGATGGGTATTTGTGTTGAAAATGTATAAACTGTTGTTTGCCTTGATAGGTTGGATAATGATAAAATTGCCATGTCATGCTGTTGAATTTTTATTGAATTGGTGGGTTATAGATTGGTTACTGCAGTGGCGGGTTCTGTGGGCTAGCCTATTAGAGGGGCACGAAATCTAGTTATATTCTTATCTCGATCAGAGAGGCGCGTAGGGTATCTCCTGGGATAAAGTTTAGAGTTCACTTCACACCGAACCACCATGTGAAAGTGAATTCAGCCAACGCTAAGGAACGGTCGTGCTTTTAAATGTAAAAAAATGTGTTTTGTGTGTATATGACTTTTTAACAACCTTGGCGGACTCGGTTAGATGCCTCGACCAAGGTATCCCCGAGAATGCGTTTTGGCACGAGCCAAGTTTTTAAGAGATTCATAAGCCTCGTTGTATATTTTGGATGAAATGTAATTGGCTTAGATGATTTGAAATGTGTTTTTATGTTATGAACCATTTTATGATGATCTATTTTAATCATCTCCATTTACTCGGCTTTAGATATTTTAGATGATATTTGTTTACTCATTGGGATTATATAATCTCATCACCTTCCTTTCCACCCATTTCAGGCTCAGGACAGTTTGTAGATAGCTGATATCGTCGAAGGCTACAGTTGGCTTTACTTCCTCAAAAATCGTAGGTTCACAGCCTTCGTTCACTTTTGTCATTTGGGGGCCCACGTGTTATTGTAAATTAAATTACATACCTTGACTATCTGTATTACAGTATGTATAAATTTATTTCACTTTTACGCTTCAAAAATTCCTTACTGATAACTCTATAAAAATTGTTTTATAAGAAAATGGAATATTTTATTAAATATTTTTATTATATTCAAATAGTCATAATTTCACTTTAAATGAATGTTTTAGACATCTAAACTTATTTTTATTATGAAATATGTGTTTTGCACTTGCATACTACATTATTAGCTGGTTTCAAAATTTTTGGGGAAAAATAAACAAAATACCCCTGAGAGACTAAAATTATTTTTTTATTGTTTTGGTTTGAAAATAGCTTATAATCTTTTAAAATATGATATTAGTAATTGTTGCTCGCAAGGGAGGTGAGAAAACTTATATTAAAACTTTGCGAGGTTTCAATTGGTATTTCGGGTAATGAATGTCTATCGGGACATCGCAACGGTTGTCACAGGCTCGAGGAGAGTACCGGGTCGTGACAATTCTACTCATGCCTTTTAAGTTGCCTTGATGCATACGCAATCACCTTCCCATGCTGCATTAATACACACCCTAAACCAACCCGCGATGCATCACAAAATACCGTATAACCCCTCGTGCCTTGCGGTAGGCTTAATACTGGAGCTGTGGTGAGACATGCCTTAAGCTTCTCAAAGCTATCCTCACAAGCATCAGACCACTCAAATTTTGTATCTTTACGTGTCAGCTTAGTTAGAGGGGCGACTATTTTTGAGAAGTCCTTCACAAATCGGCGATAATAACCTGCCAAACCCAAAAAGCTTCTAATCTCCGTAACCGATGTTGGCCTTGGCCACTTTTCCACTGCCTCAACTTTCTTTGAATCAACTTTTACCCCATCCTTGGATACCACATGTCCCAAGAATGCAACACTTTCAAGTCAAAACTCACACTTGGAGAACTTGGCATATAATCGATGTTCTCTCAAAGTTTGGAGCACTATCTTAAGATGTTGCTCATGCTCCTCCCTACTTCTCGAGTAGATCAAGATATCATCAATAAACACCACTACGAACTTGTCCAAATAAGGCTTGAACACTCGGTTCATCAAATCCATAAAGGCCGTAGGGGCATTCGTAAGCCCAAATGACATTACCAAGAACTCATAGTGCCAATACCCTGTTCGAAATGCGGTCTTTGGTACATCCTCATTTTGGATCCTTAACTGATGGTACCCAGATCGCATATCTATTTTAAAGAAGCACCGTGCTCCTTGTAATTGATCAAATAAATCATCTATCCTTGGAAGAGGATACTTATTCTTCACCGTTACTTTATTAAGTTGTCCGTAATCAATGCACAATCTAAGTGACCCATCTTTCTTCTTTACAAATAACACCGATACTCCCTATAGGGATATGCTAGGACGGATGAAACCTTTATCCAACAAATTTTCTAACTGATCCTTAAGCTTTTTAAGCTCCGTAGGTGCCATTCTATATGGGGGTATGGATATAGGTCTAGTGTCAGGAATCAAATCTATGCAAAATTCAATCTCCCACTCGGGAGGCAAACTTGGTAGTTCTTTAGGAAATACATCCATGAGCTCATTCACCACCGACACTTGGCTTATATCTCCAACCTTCACCTGAGTATCCCTTACCACAACCAAGTAACCTATACAACCCTACCGTAACAACCTTCTGGTAGACATGACCGATATAAAATTGGTTGGAGTATTACTCATATCCCCCTGAATACTAAATGATGATTCATCGGGAAAATCAAACCTAACCAATTTATGATAGCAATCCACACTGGCATGGCAAGGTGATAGCCAATCCATTCCTAAGATCACATCAAAGTCTAAGGTGTCTAACACCACTAGATTCACCAAAGTACCCTTGTCCTTGACTCGCACTACACAGGACTCATATTCCCATTCAGCCACAAATACCTCTTTTTTAAAGGAGTAGACACTACTAATTGTTCTTTTCTCCTAACATGATCTTTATCCAAACGAGATGTAAAACATGGAGAGATAAAAGAGTGGGTAGCACCAGGATCAAATAAGACTCGAGCATTCATATTACAAATGAAAAGAGTACCTGAGACCACTGCATTGGATGTTTGGGCCTCTTAGGGTGTTAAAGCATAAACCCTTGCCTGGCCTCTACCAACAAAACTCTGACATCCGGATCCAGATGGCTTGCCCTGAGAAGAAGTAACAGCACCTCTACCTCTTGATCCACTAGCCTTCCGACTAGATTGGCAGCAACTGAAGGAGCAGACGAAACTAGCTGGGCAAAGCCACGAGTAGAATCTTGTGATTGATGAGCCATCGGACAATTCCTCCTAATATGTCCAGGTTGACCACACCCATAACAAACTTTCATAGTATGGAAACATTGTCCACTATGCCGCACTCCACAATTATTGCAACGATCAATAGCTTGACTACCCTGCCTTGAATCTTGCTGTCTTCCCCGACTAAAAGTTTTTTGCCTTGATCTAATGCTGGCATTAGTCAAATCACTCCCTTGTTGGGGTAATCGTGAGTCCCTCTGTGGACCCTAACGGCTGGAAGATGAAATACCACTGCTAACATCCTTGCAACCTTGATATCCCTCTATCTTGGGCCTTTTTGCTCTATCCTTCGCAGCCCTACTCTCACTGGTCCTCATTTTAATCCGCTGAGCGCAATCCACTACTGCGAAGTAGGTATTGAAATCTCGGGATGCCACAACCCTGAACAATGGCTCCATTAGCCCATCCACAAACCTCTGAATCTTTATCTCTTCAGTAGAAACTAGATAGGGCGCATACCGAGCCAGCTGCATGAATTTAATGTCATACTCCGACACCGTCATACTCAAGGTCTGTACCAGAGCCTCAAACTCCCTAGCTCTAGCATTACGTACACTGAGTGGTAAAAATCGATCTAAAAAGGCTATACTGAACTCACTCCAAGTCAACGGTGCTGCATCTGTTGGTCTACCTTTACGAAGAGAACTATACCACTCTTACGCCACGTCCTCTAATCGAAAGGCAACTAGCTCGCCTGACCGGACACTAAAACATCCCAAGCCTTTACAAATCTTCTCCATCTTATCCAAGAAAACCTGTGGTTTCTCCGATGCATCAAACCCTGAAAATGACTAAGGCTTGAGCTTCAGGAAATCAAAAAGAGAAATCTCTAAGTGACCATTCTCAACCTCATGATGTTGGCGGTCGACCTGTCTTTGGGAACTAGGGGATTCTTGTACCGTAGGTCTCCCCTCCACTACCCTCTGTATATCGTCCATACGGACCGCTATCATCTCTACAACTCTAATCCCCTGCAGGCCTGTAGCCAAGTCATCAATGGTAATGCCCTCAGCTGGTTGTCTATCAACATCACCCGAAGACTGTCCCTTCTCTTGTCTACTCACAAGCGTATCCGCCCTCACCAGCCTAGAGTCCCTGCCACATTTACCTCACCCACTAAGGGTGGATGCCTGTGGCCTATTTGTCAGCTCATCAAGAGCATCTTGCTCCCCCATCCATCTTGAGGCGGCTCGTGTCTTAGGTGGCATTTTTACCTAGACAAGAGCAAACACCTGTTATTAAACACATTCTATAATCATACTTAAGGCAAAAAGGTGATTTCTAAGATAGGAAATTTATACGGTCACTTGGTTGTAAAATGTGCAGCGGTTCACACTTCACAACCAAAGTTTCCACACAAAGACTCGACACTCTGCTGGACCAACAAAAAGGAAGTCCTAGGCGTAGACAACCTAGGTCTCTGATACCAAGTCTGTCATGACCTAATTCCCGAGCCATGACTAGCGCATGGGCCTAATGGACGTAGCCCACTAAGCTCAAGCAAGCCTATCTATGTGACTCCATTCATCGATTTCATCATTCGTTCTTACCACTGTATTTTGAAGTTCTTACTAATGAGTATGTCAAAACTTTTCTATCGAAACGATATATTCATATTTATATGATTCAAAATAATATCATCCATGCCATTACATAGTGGCAACATTAAACAATATAAACATCTATTGCTTAAGACATATACACGTCTTAACAATTTACATTAGGGCACGTGTGTTCAACAAAAAGGACTCTAGACTTCCAGCGGAGCAACCATAGCGAAGGTGCAGCTACTGAATGCCATTGATGCCTACCAAAAGATGGATACAAGTCTACGAGGACACTTTTCCTAATTACTGGCTGCTTCTTGATCTAAAAATATGAAGTTGAAAACGGTGAGTATAAACTCAATGAATGAACATAAGAAGGGAGCAAGCAAACGAGAAGGAAGAATTTAGAAATCATGATGCACTTGTTTCAAAAACAACGCAATTGATTTAGTTTCTTACTAAAAACCCCTCATTTCAAACTTTCATTAATAACCTCATAGTGTTGCAAAAACCCAAGATCAATCCATAAAGTTAAATGGGTGAAAAATATATCAAAATCAAGCAAGGTAGCAAGCATGGCAGCAAGTTTCTCACTGCAACGAAGTTCATTCTTGCTGCAGCGAGATTCAGGTGGCCAAAACAAAAAATTTCTCGCTACAGCGAGAAACAGTGTCAGTTTGCATCTGTTAAAGTTTTTCTATCATATCTCCCGCTACAGAAGTCCAATTGATCTTATTTTTCGACCATTAGAAAGATAAGAGACAAGGCTACAATTTGATGTTTACCACTTTTTCCAGTTTGGACGAGAAAGTGGTCAAAATCCCCATTGAAGTGAAAGTACTGCATCAAAACCTGAGAGTTTCTCATTGTAGCTAGTTGTTGGCTGCCAAAACAGAATGTTTCTCGCTGCAGCGATAAGAAGGGCACCTAAGTGTAAAAAGGACCTCCTTTGCACTAAAAAGTCATTTGGTGTTGCCATAAAAATCAATTTGCAAGAAAATGGGAAATTCTCAAGATTCATCATGCCAAATTTAACATGCATTACAACCATAAACCATATTCATGAGCTTTCTATAACACACACAATTATATATACGTACATCGTCATCATGTGTGCACTCCCTACTCGCACACTTCAACATCACCACCCAACATCATTCATCAAAACACAGCACATATTCATAAGATATATACACACCTACAAACATGATATAAAGCATACGGATTCATCCTTATACACATCTCACATTTCACAATATCAAAAACATTTAATCAAGGCTTGTTCCTTGGCACACATTTGCAAAGAAAAGTTGGATAAAATCATTCAAATATCTTGTACAAACACATTCGCATTCCCAAAACAAGTTTGAAATGCAAGTCCACTCACCGGTATCTCGTTGAACCTTCAGTCAATTCTAACTTCCTAATAGTCCAAATGGGACGGTGGGGCTTCATTGGAACCTATCATCACATTAACATCACAATTAACTCAATTCTCATAATTACAAGTTCTACAAGCTATCACCTACTAGTTTCCAAGTGCCATTAAATGGCTATCCATTTTCACTATCCTAATCACTCCAAACTGAATTTCCAACCTCAACTACCAAAACACCCACAAGTCTAAACACTAATCATTTTCAACACTAAAAATCAATTCTAGTTCACTACTCACCTTGGTAGCTTTGTGCTTGAAATTCTTTCCAAAAACTTTCAAGCTAGTAATAAAGCTTCCTCTTTCTCTCTCTAAAACACCTAAGTAGTGAGAGAGAGTATGGAAATAAGATTTTTCAAAGGTTTTAAAGAGAAAGAGTGGAAGAGCACAAGGATTTATGAAAGGGTGCACCAAAAGCATGAAAAGTGGAGCTATTTTGAGGGAGGTTATGGAGGATAATATCAAGCTTCCATGGAGGTTGGAAGCAATGTGAAAGAGAAGAAGGAAGAAGAAAAAGAAGCTGCTGGAAAATGGGAGAAGAAGCTACTAGAAGAAAGAGATATTTATAGCCCAAGCTTATCCACTCCACTTAAATTACCAAAATGCCCTCACAAGTCAACTTGTTCTCCTCCAATCCTTTATGCAATCTTTTACTCCTTTGACACTGGGACAAGGTCCATAATGGTCTAGAAATGCTCGGGTTCATGAAAACTTAAAAATTTTGACCTTAGGTGAAAAATGACCATTTTGCCCCTACCATGGAAATCATCATCATTTTTATTTCCTTCATCATTTTACCCTTATTTAATCATCCATTTATGCCTTAGGCCTACTTAGGCCATAATATTGTTTAAAATCTTACTTTTAGGGGCTTACTAAGGAAATGATGAAATTACCCCTGATCAAGGATATCGCATCTACTTTTATCTACGAGTCTATAATGGTCAAAGTCTCACAATATTAATCCTATGGACTTCTTACAATTAGACGTATAACTTGTTATAATTTATGTCTTATTGATGAAGGAAAACCTTTAATCATTCAACATGAATGATATTATTGCGTGATTGGAATCAAGCCTTAATTAATCCCAATTGGCTACAAAGCTCATCCCAACATCTCCCACTAGCACAAAGCTAATTGCTACCTCATTGTATGAAGATTCAAATCCATCTAGCAATTGTGTCTTCATGTAGACTCGCTCGTGCCCTTCAATGTGGTTAATTATTTTTATCTATCTTCGAAATATCTATGCATCACATCATGTCACATTACTATATCTAGATCCAGTGAGACCCAAGTTCTATTAGTATGGCTCCATTGTTACATTAACAATGTTCAAAACCCTTTATTAGTTTCATGAACTAACGATCTAAATATCTTCCTATTTAAGCCCTTTTTAATAGGATGTATATGACTTTATTTATATACATGTATAATCATTTTTGATCCTTGGGACCATTCCAACTAGACTATGTTGTATGCATCATATGCATGTGTCACTCAGTGTTACGCCATTTGGCTCTTTTTTTTTATAGGTTATTGTGCTCCCATTAAATCCAAGATCCTTTGTGAGAGTAATATTCAAACTCTTTTGAATATTCCATGATGTATATACATCTCAATGTATGCTTGGAATCATATTGGTTTGGAATATCATAATGGGCTTTTTATGTTGGGGAGATATGGACTAAATCATATCGCAATATGAAGTTGCTTTCTTTCTTGAACATTCATCTCTATGTTTTGTTCTTAAGAAAGTTCCATTTTGTATGAATCAATATTCAACTTTTTGATCAATTAAACATAATTTATAATTGATCAAATATCATTACAAGGATAAACATGAAGCATGGATAATTAAATATGACATAATTATTCAAAATTGGAACATATAAGCTTCCACAACCAAATGCCAAAGACAAATGTTTCACCAGCCATTCCCATGGCAATCACATAATTAATGTTTCAAAAACATCCAAATAAACTATCCAATATGTCGAGATAACCATCCAATGTAGCATTTAATGCTTTAGGTAGTCCATCCATGTGGTCACCTCCTCAGCCAATATCCTACTCACCTTTATCTTTGGTCCCCGCAATATGTCAAACATATGAGAACCAACTTTGAGGTATCATATACCTTTAATATATAAAGTAGAATTATTTAGCAAATGGTACCTGAATCAAAAGCAATAAGAAAAATTAGCAATAACTACTCTTAAAGTAATTTAAAACAAAATAACATAAAATTTAACTTAAATAACTTAAATTAACTACTCAACATGTAATCAAACTTATACTAGAAAAACACCTAAAATGCTACGATCTAAACCTAAAATCTCAAAGATCTAACTAATTAAGCCCCAAAATGTGTCAAAATAACTCTATATAAGAGAGTTATCAGCACTCATAGAAAAGTAATCTTCAGATATCACAAGTAATTTTAAAGTTTTGAAAATATTAAATGTTACCTACTGGTTTTGAACTCACAAAGTGAGCTCACCTTTTTCAACATCAATCAAAGCTCTAGCAGTTGCCAAGAATGGCCTCCCAAGGATTATTGGAATTTGCCTATCTTCTTCCATGTCAAGAATTATAGAATCAACTGAAAAAATAAATCTATCTACCTTGACAAGAACATCTTCAATAATTCCCCTAGGGTAGACATAAGAGCAATTAGCCAGTTACAAAGTAACAAAAATGGGTTTGCATTTCCCTAAACCAAGTTTCTCAAAAATTTTCCAAGACATTAAATTTATACTTGCACCTAAATCACTCAAAGCTTTTGCAAAAAATGAATTACCAATAGTGCAAGGGATTATAAAACTACCTAGATCTTTGAGTTTTGGTGGTAATTTATTTTAGAGAATTGCACTACATTCTTCTGTAAGGGAAACAGTTTCAAACTCATCTAGTTTTCTCTTTTTGGAAAGGATGTTATTCAAGAACTTGACATAGCTTGGCATTTGTTCCAAAGCTTTAGCAAAAGGAATAGTTATGTGTAATTTCTTAAAGACATTGATGAACTTTTGAAATTACTTTTCAAGCTTTTGCTTTTGGAGCCTTTGGGGAAAAGGTGGTGGACGATGGATGACTTGAGAAGTCCCTTGATTTTCAGCTTTTTCATCTTCTTTCTATTCAACTTCAATTGCTTTTACACACATTCCTTCCTCCTCATCAATAGGTTCATTCACATATTCAACTGCTTTTTCATTCACCCCTTCAATTTCTTTTCCACCTCTTAAAGTGATTGCTTTGCATTGTTCCTTACCTTTGGGATTGATTTATGTGTCACTTGGTAAGGCACCTTGGGGTCTATTATTGATGAAATTTGCAAGCTATCTTATTTGGGTTTCAAGATTTCTTAAGGAGGCTTCATAGCTTTGAATTATAGCATCATTCTTTGATATATATTGCAAGAGAAGTTCTTCCACTTGGGACTTCTTTTCAGGAATTGGTGGTCTAGCTTGTTGTTGAAAACCAGGAGGCATGATGGATTTTGGATTTGAATGCCCTGCGCTGTTGTTCCATGAAAAGTTGGGGTGGTTTCTCCAAACCAAGATTATATGTATTGAAGTATGGATTATTTTGCTGCCTGTTGAAGTTTCCCACAAATTGGACTGATTCAGAATTATATGGACATTGATCACTTGAATGGCTATCTCCACACATCTCATAACCTACAAATGAATTTTGAATAGCATGAACTCCTAGTGTGTCAAACTTTTTGGATAGTGCAACCACTTGTGCAATTAAGGCCTTAAGCACATCAACCTCATACGTCCCAACAACTTTTCTCGAACCAGACCTTTCTAAAAGCCTTTAGTAATTATTTAAGGCCATCTTTTCCAATAGATTATAAGCATCTGCAACATTCTTACCCATCAATGCCCCACCAATAGCAGCATTAATTGTGGTTTTTATCAAACCAACCAGCCCACTATAGAATGTCTGAACTTACAACCAATCAGGAATCCCATGATATGGACATCTTCTCAGTAGTTTTTTAAACCTCTCCCAAACTTCATATAAGGATTCACCTTCAAATTGTGTGAATGAAGTTATATCGTTCCTCATCTTTGTAGTCATGGCAGGTAGAAAGAATTCTGTTAGAAACTTTTGAGCTAAGTAGTCCCATGTAGTAATAAACTCATTGGGTAGTGAATTAAGCCAGCTCTTTGCTTTATCCCTCAAAGAAAATGGAAAGAATCTTAATCTAATAGCATCATTAATTACTCTATTGTATTTGAATGTATCACAAATTTCCAAAAAATTCACCAAATGAGAGTTAAGATCATCACTGGGTAACCCACCAAACTGGACTGAAGATTGAATCATCTAAATGTAAGTTGGTTTAGTTTCAAAATTATTTGCATTGATGGAAGGTTTTTTAATGCTTTAGTGCAAACCTTGCAAAAGAGGAACATCATAATCCCACAGTAAGTTGGTTTAGTTTCAAAATTATTTGCATTGATGGAAGGTTTTTTAATGCTTTAGTGCAAACCTTGCAAAAGAGGAACATCATAATCCCACAGTGCTCTATTTTCTTCAAGAACCATTGTTTGATTAAAGTTGCAACTTGAAAATTCTCCCTTCGATGTTTTTTGAAAGTTCTTTCTATCTCAAGGTCAAAAAGAACAAGAATCAAGTTGCTTTTTCTTGCATACAATGACCAAAGATATATGCAAGCAAACAAAAACTATTATTAAAATAAGAAAAATAAAATTTGAAGTAAGATTAAATTGCTTGGTATTAGTATTAGTAAAAATTTTAGAAACAATTCATCAGCAACAGCGCCAAAAACTTGTCAGTTAAAATTCTACTACACAAGTATATGAATCGAATAGATAGTATATAAGCAAACAGAGTATCTAACCCACAGAGAATTGATCTAGAAAATTACTAAGTACTTAAACTAAAACAATTTAGTTTTATTTAAATAATTAAAATCTGAATTCTAATTAAACTAAAAATTACTCAACTAAAACTAATTAATTAAAAATTAAAGCGACAAGATAATTGGGTAAAAAGCAAATTTAAAATGAACCAGAATTACAATATCTCTCATACTTCATCTCAATCCCTCTCCTCCTTAACGTATTTCAATGAGTTGAATTGTTAACCTAAAGTCCTCAATTATTTATAAAGGTCTCCCGACTCATCGTATAAAAATATCTATTTTCATCAAAACACTATATCCCTATGTGAATTGAAATTAAAATAAACTCATTAAGTTCAGGCTCTAATCTGGCTACATATGACCTATAGGTATATCCTTATCTTATACGTAAATCAATTAATGTGATCATATACTATCCCAATTTTAGTCTACACTAAACTCCTTTTCCCAAGTTTGTTTAGATTCCTAAATCAATTTAATCGGTGATCAGGCAATTAAAAGTATTAAGAATAAATTGAAATAAACAATTGAAATCCTATTAAAGATAAGCAATAATGTGAACTCAATTGCAATCCTAGAAAAAGAAAATTAGCTACTCATAATTGCAAAGACAAATAAAATTATATAAATTTCAACCATTGACTGTAAGAAGAAAAATAAAAGCTAAGGAAGAAAACAAAACGAGTGATTGTAGCCTTGCTTTTCGAGTTTCTACCTCCATTTTCAGCTTCTTGAATCTCCAAAAGTTGTCTATAATTTCTCCTAAAAATACCATATTTATACTAATAATCTTAACCTACAACTCCTTAAGTTAACCTACTAATTCTAACTATTGGGCTTAATAGTGTAATGAGGCCCAAATATCCAATATCATCTTTCAAAATTGCCATTCCCACAACATACACTTTGCCATCTTCCAACATGATTTTCTCTATTCTCAAGGTAGAACAAGGCAAAGTGATCTTATAACTGTAGCTCTGTCTTTAAGCTTTCCAATGGTCTAAGAATCACATCATTTGGAGTTCTGTAGCGAGAGTTATGAGCAAAATACCGAAGCATATGCAAGTAGAATTCTAAATCCTTCAAAAACCTAACTTTCCAAAATTAAGCCCAATTCCCTTAATTCCTACAAAAACATAAAAACTAATAAATAATAACCAAATTAAAGGTAATAAGCATAAAATCAAAATAACTCACTTAAAAATAAACTAATTATAAAAACAGCTAAAAATAATTAAATTATGATTGAAAATTAAGGACTTAGCAAATATTTAATACAAAATTAGACTAAAATAATTCTATAAAATAGAATTATCACATATTCATAACTCTAATCCACATACAATATTATTCCAATTAATGTCTCAATTCAAATGCAAGCTTATCATTAAGTGAATTTCCGTGTGTGTGTGCAATTTATCACCTAGACATTTTACAATCTAGATAAGTTTATATTTATGCAAAATTCAAATTAATAATTAAATTTCATAAGTTTGCTTTTCATCTCTCTCTCCACTTATGTAGATTAACCTTAGGTTAAAGATCAATAGGACTTTAATTAGCTTGTAATGTATGGTTAGGGTTAAGGTTCGATATGGGATAATGTATAGCTCAAATCACCCTAAGCACATAGTCAATCTAGGACCAATTCAGAGATTTATTTTCCTTCACCTAGTATACCCCTTTTTCATCAAAAATTTTCTTTTGTTCAACACTTCATTCTTTTTCTTCTTCTTTCTTTCCCTTTTTTTTTCTCAATTTCACACCCCTAAACTTTTTTTTTATTGGATAGTGAGATGAATATAGTCAAATTTTTTAACTTTTCATCATTTTTCATCTTTACTACCTTTGTCACTATCATGCTCATAACACTTCCTAAATTGACTTATGCACTTAGGAATAAGGGATGCAATAATTGTTGAAAATATTAATATAAAGGTCTAGGCTAAAAATTAAGTGTTCAAACAAGAAAATGTGTCATTAGGCTCAAAGGGGAAAACTAAATATAATTTATGTAAATAAGGGCTACAAAATGCTCAATCAATCCACAAATGGCCTAAATCATCTCCTTAACTAAGTGTTGTCACGACCCGGAACTCCCATCGAGCCCGTGACAACCGTCGCGAAGCCTCGACAGACATTCTTCCCCCGAATNTTTGAGTGAATTTATCAAATGTTTGTTAAATCAATTATTTTACATATGTTGTAAAATGCTATATGTCGTATGAGTACATTTTGTCTGATTGTAATATTTTACTTATTTGTTAGGTAAAATTTATAAAATGTATGATGTAATTATTTTACTTATTTGTTAAGTAAAATTGTATGCGAAAAGATAGTATGGTGATTATATGTCTATGTAATTTTGTTAAAAGAGATTGGGTTTTAAGAGAGACCATTTGTGACTCCTCCAACCTTTCTTGGAAATTACTGCCGAAGTACGATGCTTTGTTGAAAAGATTATTGCAGTATTTCTTGGAAGCATATGAAAATTATGATATACTTAGTGCTATTTTTGTGTGCATAACATTTATATGGAAGATTTTGATCATCCAAAATAATAAATACGTAGAAGTAAGTGCGTCATCCTTATTTTTATAGATTGATGTAGTAGATTCCTTATGATGTAATTTATTTTAGGTTTGTATTAATTATTTATTGAGGCCATGTAAAGGGATATAATTTCGCACATACTTTACGTATAATATTATTTTGGATATGGACACTTATAAATATCAATAGGGTTCTTTAGTAGAACTCATTATTTTATGTGGTAAGTGAAAGTTGTTCCCATGCTTAGGGATAGTGGGAGTTGTTCCCATAATCTAATGTTAAATTAGATTAAACATTTTAATTGATGCTTATATTATTGGTGATGATTACTAGCATGCATGCGAAATTTTTGAACTAGTAATATAGGTAAAAATTAAATATGTCTAATTTTAATTGATTAGAAAATTACATATATGCCTAATTAAATCTTATACAATGATGTAGTGATATGGCTTCAAAACAAATTATTGCTAATTTGACCAAAGGTGTCAAACTTGTTGGCAAAAACTATGATATCTAGCATAAGAAGGTTCAGTATGTCACGACCCGAAACTCCCATCGAGCCCATGACAACTGCCGCGAAGCCTCGACAGACATTCTTCCCCCGAATGCCTTTCGAGACCTCGTAAAGCTTTTGTACCAGTTTTTCCATTCCTCTCTCTTTTTCTTTTTTTTTTATAATAAAATAAAATAAAAATATTAATTAAAATAATCTATTTTAATGTAAAACAATATATATATATATATATTTTTGAAACATCAAAAATTAATTTTCTGCACATAAAAACAAAATAAATTTATACATACTATAATATAGAAAACTGGAGTATACAATTTAAATTACAATGACACGTGGGCCCCCAAATAACTGAGAAGGTTTAAGTTTATAACCTTGCTTTCTAGGATGCAACTCCGAAATTTACTTCTAGATGCAATTGACAGTCTACTGCCTATTTTGAGCTTGAAAAATGTATAGGAAGAAGGGGTGAGATTATAAAATCCCAGTGAGTAAACAGACATCATCAAAATAATCTAAAGTCGAGTAATAGGAGACAATTAAAATAATTCATCCCAACCCATATAAATAATTGGATTTCATCCAATTACTCAACATGGCTTATGTACTTTTCAAAAACTTGGCCCTTGCCAAAAATCCATTCTCGGGGATACCCCGTAAAGGCATCTTACCGAGACCGCCAAGGCTGTTTATTGTCACACACACAAACACATTTCACCTCTGACAACACAGTCGTTCCTCGAGGTTGGCTGAGTTCCAGTTTCACGTGGTGGCCAATGTGAAGTGTACTCAAATCCTACCTCGGGAGTTATCCTACGCGCCTCTCCAATCAAGGTAAGCTCAATAATTGAGAACCATGCCCCTCTAATTAGGCTGGTCCACGGAACCCCCGTCACTGTAGTGCCCACTTTATAATCCACCAACCAATAAAATCACAATAGTATGACATGGCTCACTTAACACATTCAAGGTAAATCAAAGCAGTTCACATATTCTTTAAATCATAAAAATAACCAGTCATACCTACATTTATCATAAGCCATTTAATGTAAAATCATGGATAAACAACACAATCATAGTATAGATCTCCAATTACTTTATTTTTGAAATCATTATTAAATTTTTAAAAATTTTATAAAATTATTTTATAAAATCCCATTTTCCCATAAAACACAATAATTTTCCAATTAAACCATTTTTCCATAAAATCACACAATTAAATAAATCTACTCTAGATAATTAAGACAATAGTAAGTTTACTCA
>NC_030852.1:20112195-20131754 GCF_000208745.1 Theobroma cacao
GACCCTCCCAATGAAGAATTCTAGAATTTTCAAGCCTTTTAATAGGCTTAATAAAATATTATTATTTTATTCTTTCTAGCCATCTTTTTGACTTTCTTTTTCTACCACTCAATTCTCTTCACTTATCCATGTCTTCCATGAAATTTCTAGATTTTTCCAAAGTTTTGGTGGAGCAAATTTTAAAAATTACACTTTTACCCCCGTAAAGTGAAAAATTATATTTTTGCCCCAAAAACTGAAAAATTGCCCATAGACATATTTTTCATCCTTTATACTCATACCATTCTCCAATTTGTCAAATGTAATCTAAATTCTCTCAAAATCTCAAATTTTATCTGCGAGTGGAAAAATTATGATTTTGCCCCTAAATAGTGAAAATTTCGGTTTGACTCTGAATTGATCCTTGAACTCCAAATTACCATTTTGAGTCATCCCTGAACTGTGAAACTCTTAATTTCACCTTAAAATTCCTATTTGAACTAGTTCGAGGCTTAATCAACTCAATGGTACCATTGGGGGCAATATCGTCTTTTAACGATTTCTCGAACTTCCTAAATATACAAACATTCTATCGAGCATGTGAATGACATTATAATTATTTTACAAAGCAAGGTTTGACAGTGTAGCCTAGAATTTTGCCTCAAAAGAGAATCAAACAAATTCTAGAATTTAATACATAATTCAAAATTGTCACATTCACATAAACCTTCTCTAAATTCGTACAATGAATCTAAGTAATAGACATGGTTCTTAAAATGAAGAAACTTCATCTTAACAATAAAGCTTAGCATAAGAATTTACATAACACTCAAACAATATTCACATGTTTCAAAGAATCAAATTTGGAATGAAACTAAGTTCTCATCATTAAATAGGTAAATTAAACGAAACTGACACAATTAAATCTAGTTCAAATGCAAATGCACATACATAAAAAAAATTTAACGAAAATAAAATAACCTAAAATATCACAAAAACTACCAACAATAAAACATTCCCCCAAACTTAAATTTCATATTGTCCTCAATGTGAAAAGCTAAAAAGAATAAGAAAAGAAACTCCCTTATCAATGGTGACAATGCATTGAGACCTCTAATTTTCTTCCTCCTTATCTTCAAGCTTTCCAAACCTGTACACTCAACAAAACAAGCTAGGGAGATGTTATAACTACTAACTAAATAACAGTTAAAACTAAAAAGATATAGCTTGGGGTGCCTCCTAAGAAGCGCTTCTTTATAGTCACTAGCTTGACTATGATACCCTCTTATTGTTGTCTACTAAAGTAATTGAAGATCTTCAACAATCCAATTCACCTCCCTAGTAATGCTGGAGACGCTGCCCGTTCACTTTGAATGTTCTAGTAGCTTTACTAGAAATATCTATTACACCACAAGGATAGACCTTAACCACCTTATACAGACCTAACCACCTTGTTTTTTGTTTCCATGGAATGAACATGACCGATTTGGTCAATAACACTTGTTGTCCCACCTTAAAATTAAGATTAACTGAAGGTAGTGGATCATGCTTATCATAACACTGTTTAGTTTTGAGCTATGGTGGCAGTGTGTCACGACCCGGAACCTCCCTCAGGCCCATGACAATCGCCGTGACGTCCCGATTGACACTCATTATCCGAAATGCCAACCGAAACCCCACAAGGCTTACATATTAGTTTCTTTCCTTTCCTGTGAGCAATCATTGTTAAATATCGAGTTTTTAGAGAATATATACTATTTTAGATCAAAAACAATCAAAATAAAATTTTCGCCACACAGGGGTATTTTGGTCATTTTTTTCTCAAAAATTTCGAAACTGGCTAAAACGTAATATACAAGTACAAAACACATAATTCATATTCGAAATGAGTTTAAAAGTCTGAAATCTTCATTTAAAACGAAATTACGGTTATTTGAATATAATAAGAAAATAAAAGAAATATTAAGGAAAATATTCTATTTTCTTATAAAACAATATTTATAGAGTTATACGTGAATAATTTTTATAGCGAAAAAGCTAAATAAATTTATACATGCTGAACTACAGTAAGCCAAAATATTTAATTTAATTTACAATAACAAGAGGGCCCCCGAATAAACAAAAGTAAAGAGGACTATGAACCTACGATTTGGAAAATGCAGATTCAATGGTAGTCCTCGATGAGATCAGCTATCTACAGTCTATACTGAACCTGAAATGGGTGGAAAGGAGTTGGGTGAGATTTTGCAATCCCAATGAGTAAACAGACATTATCATAAATATCTAAAGGCGAGTAAAATGGAGGCAAGTTTAAACAACAAATTTCAACCCATTTCATAATGTTTTCAATTTATTTCTTAAACCATAAAATATTTGTAATTTACCAAAACAGTTGTTAAGGCTTATGTCTTTTATTAAAACAAGGCTCAAGCCAAAACTAATCCTCGGGGATACCTTGGCCGAGGCATCTAACCGAGTCCGCCAAGGGTGTTAAAATATTCACACGTGAAACACATTTTTATTTTTAAAACCAGCCGTTCCTTGGCGTTGGCCGAGTTACACATTCACGTGGGGGTTCGACGTGAAGTGAGCTCTAATACTACCCCAGGAGTTACCCTCCTCGCCTCTACAACCGGAGTAACTATATAACTGGGTTTACCGTGCCCCTCTAATAGGCAGTCCACGGAAACCCGTCACTGCAGTGACTAACCCACCAATTTTAATAAAATTTCGACAGTATAACGTGGCTTTTATTTATTTATCCAGCCTGCATAGTAAAAACAACTTACATAAATTTCCCAATGCACTCACAAAATATAGCCACATATACTCATTTCTCATAAGCCATTCCTAGGAAAATATATATTTTTCAAGTCAATTTGCAGCCTCCAATTACTCAATTTCATAATCAATACAATATATTTTTATTTGTCACATTTATTCCTAAAACATCAAAAATCCCGTTTTAATCTCGTTTTCATTTCATAAAATACATAAAGGGCATTTAAAAATAAACTCTAGATAATTTACAATAATAATAAGTTTACTCACCGTTTGTACAAACTAAAAGCTTTCTAAGCGCCCCGATCACTACTCGTCGGGTACGACTTCTTTGCCTTTTCCGGAAGGCTCTCCTCCTAGACACATTACAAAAATTTACACAATTCATCACATTGATGCTAAATCACTATATAATTAACTTAAATCCTATACTAATGCATGGTATGAAATGCAATAGCCTAAAACGGCTTAAACGCGGTATTAACCTATTTTTGGCACTTTGCCCGATAAATTGCTAACGCGCTCCATTTTAGCTCTAAATCATCCCATTCTCTCTCCAACATTTCTAACCATTAAATATCAGCCAATAACCTTCTAAAAACAACAAAATCAGCTCACTCCCTTCCTTGGAAAATTCGGCCAAAAATGGGACATTAACTCGGTTAATTTTCTACTTTGTTTTTCTATCACGTTTAATCGTTTTTCATCATTTTCTCTTCATTTTCCTTAGAATAAAATCAATTCATCATCATTGTACAGCATTGAGCATCCAGCCAAGAGTGGGTATTGTGAAAATTTAATGATTTCTTGCCCAATTTAATTTCTAAACACATTTAACTAACTAAAACTATCAATTTAACTAAAAATCAAAACCTAAAAATTTCAATTTCTCTCCCCTAGAATTTCGTCCAGCCCTTGATATCACTTTTTGATCTCTCTCCTCAAGCATGCTAAATGGAAATAAAGGCATAGGAAAGGTAGAAATCAAGCTAAAATCGAAAAATCTTACCGTTAGACGCGTAAACGGGCGAAAAACGCGAATTTCCCTTTGAATTTTCTTGTTTCTCTTTGGTTTTTTTTTTTTTCTTCCTTTCCTCTCTATTTTCTCTCTTGTTCTCCCTTATGGCCGGCCAGCACTTAAAATGGGGTTTAAATGGGCTGACTTTTCATTAAAATAATATTATTTTATTTAAAAAATGCCACGTGTCACTTTCCCATTGGCCCATTTTTAAAATTTCATCCATTTGTTTCCAAATTTTCACCATACACTTGTCCCACATATCCATAGCTTAGATAAAATTCTCAGACTTATCCAAAGTCTTGGTGGAGTAATTTTTGAAATTTACACTTTTGCCCCCGTAAAAGTCAAAAATTACATTTTTGCCCCAAAAACTGAAAAATTGCCCATAGACATATTTTTCATCCCTTATACTCATACCATTCTCCAATTTGTCAAATTTGATCTAAATTCTCTCAAAATCTCAAATTTTGTCCGTGGGTGGCAAAATTACGATTTTGCCCCTACACTCCAAAAATCACCAGAATTAAACTTTTTCACTTCCTATCATTAAATTATACTCCAAATAGTTAATCTTGGTCAAAAATTTCACTCCATGATCAAATTATTATCTTAGGTGGTAAAATAACGATTTTGCCCTTGAATATCAAAATTTCTAATTTTACCCCAAATGAACCCTCGAACTCCGAACAATCAATTTTTAGTCATTCCTGGACTATAAAATATTAAATTTCATCCTACAATTCCTATTTGAACTAGTTCGAGGTTAAATCAACTCAAGTGTACCATTAGGTACAATACCGAGTTTCGTCTATTCTTAGGTGCTTTTCCTAGCATAATAACATACTACTCAGTGCATGTATGTCATGACATGTATTTATAGGGTCGGGTTTTACACAGTGGCTCTAACTCAAGAGTTTGTGCTGGCATACTTATAAGTGGTGGAGTAGGATTACCCTTACCTTTATCAATTGAGTCCACTCTATAGCATTGAGTTGTGAAAGAAATATAGTTAGGCGCATTGAAAATAATAAATTCAACTACCTCATCTCTAACTCTAAAAGTTATTTTGCAGTGGCTAAGAATGAATGTTCCAATATGATCAAAACCTTTTGATCTTCCTCCATCTCAAGTACAAGAAAGTCCACTGGAATGTAAAATTTCCCACTTTAATCAAGACATCCTCTACAATCCCACAAGGGTGCTTTATTATTCTATTGGCTAACTACAAGGTGACTGTGGTGGGTTAAATCTCTGTCAATCCAAGTCTCCTTGCAACGAACAAAGACATTATTGAGACATCAGCACCTAAATCATACAAAGCTTTCGAAAAATTAAAAATTACCAATTGAGTAAGGGATAGAAAAACTCCTTGGGTCCTTAAGCTTTGGTTGAAGCTTGTTCTGGATTATTACGCTAAACTCCTCAGTGAGGGTAATTGTCTCAAAGTCCTCAGTTTCCTCTTCTTTGTTAATTTGTCCTTCAGAAGCTTCACATATGATGGAATTGCTTTAAAGCTTCTACAAAAGGAATGTTAATGTGAAGCTTTTGGAATATCTCAAGAAATTTTGGGAAATGCTTATCAAGCTTTTGTTTCTAAAGGCACTGAAGAAAGAATGGTGGTGGTAAAGTTGAATTTGCTTCATTCTCTCAAATTTGCTTATCAATTGTCTCAATCACTATTTCATTCTCAACAGGCTTATCTTGAAGAGTTACTTGCCTAACACTATTGTCAACCTTTTTTCGGCTCCTCAAGGTGATTGCCATAACTTGTTCCTTATCTTCTCTACTTGGATTCACATCTGTATCGCTAAGCAGTGTTCCTTGAGGTTGGTTGTTTAATAAATTAGCAAGTTGACCAACTTGAGTCTAAAGGTTTTGAATTGACGTTGCTTGACTCTAAATGAGAGTTGTTTGGCTTTGTATGATGCTATCATTCTGTGTCATGTACTACCTTAGTAAATCTTCCACAGCTAGCTTCTTTTCTAAAATGATGCTTCGGCTTGCTATTGGAATCCTAGAGGTGCATTTGGCCTTGAAGTTAAGGACGAACCTTAATTATTAGCCCAAGAAAAATTTGGATGGTTCCTCCACCTTCGGTTGTAAGTGTTGAAGTAGGGGTTATTTTGTTATCTATCCCTACAAATTGCACTGTTTCTATTAAGCTTGGACATTGATAACTTGCATGATTTTCTCCACAATACTCACAAGCTACAAAAGGACTTTGGATGGAGTTAGCACCAAAAGATTGAAGAGTTTTAGTTAGTGTTGTTACCTATGCATATAATGCTGAAAAAACATTTACATCATGAATTTCAGCTACTCTTTTATGCATTGCTCGCTCTGTTGGCCACTAGTAGTTGTTTGTAGCTATTTCCTCTAACAAATTGTATGCCTTATCAATCGATTTAGCCAATAAAGCTGCTCCCGCAATGGCATCAATGGTGGTTCGAACTTGCTCACTCAGACCATTGTAGAAAGTTTGCACCTGAAGCCACTTTGGAAAACCATGATGAGGACAATGCCTAAGTAATTCCTTATATCTTTCCCAAGCTTCGTACAACGATTTAGAATCTTGCTGCATGAATGACGTAATATCATTCCTCATTTTCGCTGTCTTAGCCGGAGGAAAGAACTTGTCAAGGAACTTTTAAACAAGATCATCCCATGTTGTTATTGAGCTTGTGGGGAGTGCATTCAGCCATGTTTTAGCTTTATCCGTCAATGAAAGAGGACAAAGCCTCAAACGAATTGCATCATCTACAACACCAATATGTTTGAACGTATCACAAATTTCCAAAAAGTTTGATATATGGCCATTTAGATCATCGTTTGGAAGTGTCAAGCTCAACTCTACAATATGTTTATTATGTCATTCTTACATAAGAATGCATGTTTGCTTACTTGGGTACCTCAAAAATCATTAAAGGACGACAATGTACCAAATGGTACAATTAAGTTGAATTAAGCCTCCAACTAGTCCAAATAGAGATTTTAAGATGAAATTGAGAATTTTAAAACCCCAGAATGACTTAAAATGGTGATTCAGAGTCAAATTGGAATTTTCATGACCTAAGGGCAAAATGGTCATTTTGCCACCCAAGGTTAAAATTGGAATGTTGGAAGAATTTTTTGATCAAGGTTGACTATTTAGAACATAATTTGAGTTGGAGAAGTGAAAAAAATTTAATTTCGACATTTTTTAGAGCATAAGGGCAAAATAGTCATTTTGCCACCTTAGGGGCAAAATTATAATTTTACACCACCCAACACTTGTCCAGCACATGAATTTCACCCATTATTATCATGGATAATTGAAGGATTTTATGTGGTGGAGAAAGAAAGCTTAATAGTTAAGAATTTAAAGATGGACCAATGGAATGGTCACAAGTGTCAAGCTTTTATTTCTTTATTATTTTCTTTATAAATTAACACAAAATCTGCCCATTTCTCTTCATTATGGCCGGCCAAAGCAAGAACAAAGGAAAAAAAGGAAGAACGAAATCCTAGGTGGAAAAATTCAAGGGAAAAGTGTGAAAATTCAAGGAAACAAGTGAAAAAAAGGTAAGATTTTTCAATTAAGCTTAAGATCTCTCTTTCTTAAGCATTTTTTCTTATTTTCCATGGTTGAATCACATGAAATCATGATGGGTCTCTTGCTGGCCAAACACTTAGAGAGAGATTTTGATGGTTGATTTAGTTAGATTTTAAGATATTCTAGTGTTTTTAGTTGATTGGTGATGTGTAGCATGAAAATCAAGCAAGAAAAATTCATGTTCTCCCATCACCCATCATTGGCTGAATTCTCTATGTAGAATATTGATGATGATTTTGATTTTATTTCAAGTGATTTGGTTAGGAATTAGTGATTTATGGTGTGAGAATCAAGCTTGAAAATTTATATTGTTAGTGCACCCACCATGGCCGAAATTCCCAAGAGAAAATGTGAAGATGATTTTGCTAAATTTTATGCTATTTGACTTGTGTTTGATGATTTGGAGAATTGGAAGAAAAATGGAATTATTTGGAGTTGAATTGGACGTATTGGCCAATTAATCGGGTGATAGATCGAATTAGGCCAATACCATTTTATTTAGGTATATAATTGAATTTATATTGAACACGGTATTTAGATAGTTACCCGAGTATTTCACATCCCATTTCATGCATTAGTATAGAGCCTGAATTGGTTTTATAATAATTTAGCACAAATGTAGTAAATGGCTTATTGTGCATTATGTCTAGGTGGTGAGCATTCTAGCAAAAGTAAAGAGATAGTATCCGAGGATCAAGAATCGGAGTACTCGGAACTTGATCTCTATTACAGTGAGTAACCTTACTATCATCTTAATTATCTAATGTGATTTTTATTTGTTTTTGTGATTTTATGAAAAATGAGTTTAAATGGTTAATTTTTAGGTTTTATAAACAAAATGTGTTTAAATGAAATGATTTTATAAATTGTCTTGAAATTGAATGATGGCTTTGAAAATAGAGTAATTAGAGACCATTTGATGTATTGTGAATTTATGGTTCTAATTGAATGGCTTATGATAATATTGGCATGAATGGTTGGATTTGTTAAATGTGTTGAAAAAGTATGAATTGTTGATTTGCTTTGAGAGGCTGTAAAATAAAATAATTGCCATGTCATGCTGTTGAATTTTATTGAATTGGTGGGTTATAATTGGTCGCTACAGTGGACGGGTTCCGTGGACCAGCCTATTAGAGGGGCACGGTAACCCTATTATATTCATACCTCAGTATGAGAGGCGCGGTTGGATAACTCCTGAGGTTAAAACTTTAGAGTTCACTTCACGCCAAACCACCACGTGAAGGTGAACTCAGCCAATGCCAAGGAACGGCTATGTTTTCAAAATAAAAACATAATTTATGCGTACATAACTTTTTAACAACCTTGGCAGACTCGGTTGGGATAGCCCTCGATCAAGGTATCCCTGATAACTGAGTATGAGAATGATTTTGGCACGAGTCAAACTTTTTAGTAAATCATAAGTCTCGTTGTTTATTTTGGTGAAATGAATCTATTTTATCTTATTAAAATGAGTTCGAAATGCTGAGAATCAATTCTTATGCTAATCTATTTTATCTATCTCCATTTACTCAACTTTAGATATTTTAGATGGTATTTGTTTACTCACTAGGATTATATAATCTCACCACCCTCCTTTCCACCCATTTCAAGCTCAGGATAGTTAGTAGATAGCTCACTTTGTTGAGGGCTACAATTGGACTTGCATCCTAAAAAACTGTAGGTTTACCACTTTTGATACTTTTGGTCGTTCGTGGGCCCACATGTCACTGTAAATTAAATTTTATACTTTGGTTATCTGTATTACAATATGTATGAATTTATTTAGCTTTTATGCTGCAAAAATTATTTACCGGTAACTCTATAAATATTGTTTTATAAGAAAATAGAATATTTTATTGAATATTTTTATTATATTCAAATAGTTATAGTTTCACTTTAAATGAATGTTTTAGACCTCTAAACTTATTTTTGATTATGAAATATGTGTTTTCCACTCGCATACTACATTTTTAGCTGGTTTCGAGACTTTCGAGGAAAAATGACCAAAATGCCTCTGTGAGCGAAAAATTATTTTTCTATTGTTTTGATTTGAAAATAGTTTATAATCTCTCAAAACATGATACTTAACAACTATTGCTCACAGGGGAGGTGCGAAAACTGATATTAAAGCCTTGCGGGGTTTCGGTTGGCATTCTAAGTAGTGAATGTCTATCAGAACATTGCGACGGTTATCACGGGCTCGAGGAGAGTATCGGGTCGTGACAAGAAGGCCCCTAAATTGAACTGAGGTTTGAATCATGGTGATGATAGCCAGCTTGATCATTAAATTATTGACTTGAATAGTTGGCCGTCGAATGCTTGATGGAATCCCTTGCACCAATGGGATAGCATAATCTTTTAAGCATCAATTTTTAGCTGCTACACGTTCTTAGATTTGCTATGCACCTTGTTGATCAGCCATTGTATTTATTGGAGTGAAACCTTGTTGATTTTCCCGTCGAAATCTACGAAATGTTTTCTCAATTTTTGAATCACAAGGTATAATCTCCAAGCTTTTTGCTCTTCTGATACAATGATTGAACACCTACAAAACAAAGAAATAAAACTTAAATTAAGACTAATTGGTGGAATTTTAATATTACCAAATAATAAAGAAAGCACAATTCCCAACAATGGAGCCAAAAACTTGTTGTCAATTTTGCACACACAAGTATACGTATCGAACAAGTAATATAAATAATAAGTCTAGACTATCATTTCCACAAAGATTTGTTTCCAAAGTTTCACTAAGTACTAAAATTATATAACAAATTAATCTTATCTAAGTGAACCAACAATTGAAAAGCTAATCAAAAACAAAATAAAAAAATGAACAATAAATTAACTAGTAAAAACTAAATATGTTGAGAAAAGCAATAGATTAAAGACCTAGGATCATGGGTTCATTCAACATTTCATCTTTTACCAACTTTTCTTGTTATTTATCTTTCCTGGGTGATTTTACTAACCTAGAATTCAAAGCTATGGACAGGTCTCCGTCAAGATAATTGTACAAATACCTAACTTAATCAGTTCACTATATGTCTATAGGAATCAATTAAATTAAGTTTATTAAGCAAATGTCCTAATTTGGCTATGTATAGCAATTGGCGTATGTCTACCTAAGTTACAAATCAAATCACCTATGTGACATGAACATACACTATTCAAATCTTAGTCCAACCTAAAATCTCTTTGTTGAGTTTCAATTAGATTTACAAATCAATTAATTGTTAGCCAGACAATTAAAGACATTGAGAACAAATTTAAATAAGTAAAATGATACCCATCTATGATAAATAACAGAAAAACCAGTATTCAAACTACATGTTGAAATCCACCGTAATCATAGATAAGCAAATTAGTTCATAATATCTAAATAAAACACTATCCAAAGAAACTTAGCCATGAATTCAAAACAAGAAAATAAGAATAACATAAAAAGAGAGAAAGAAACTAATGTTGAATCCTAGTAAATCTAAAACTTTCTCAATTGCTCTTAAATTCTTGATTGATTCGTAGCTCCAATTCTCTAGAAAAGTTACTTGATACGTAATATAGACTGTAGTTTGAGATTATCATGATATTGATACATTAGGAATCATTTTATTAGGACTTTGAGAGTATTTATGTTTAAATATCATTTCTAGGTGATATTGGAGTAATTTGAGTTATTGAAAAAGTTAAGCTTTCGACAAAAGGTGCCAAGAGGAAAAAGGGGTACGCTTCAAAAGGTGGGTAGATATGGCATTTTTAATTATTTTAATATAATTAAGCATACCTATTCTACAACCTCTCATTAAAACATATTGTGATGGACTTTGTGATGTGAATGATGGTTTCAAAATTGTTTAATGAAATCTAAATATACTATGTACATAGTTTTGCGCATGGGGAACAAGCCTTTTGAAATGTTTGATGCCTCAAAATTTATATTTGTCTATGACTAGTTGAAAGATTCCAAATTTGGAAATTTAAAATGATTTGATTTAGCCTTTGCTTCAAAATTTATTTTGTTGATGAGGGAGAATATACTTTGCTCGAAAATAGACTTTGTACACTTGACTTCATTCTATTGAACCCTTTGTTCTTAGATTCATCTTTTTATGTGGGATTGAGTATTTAGATATTTGGAAACATAATACAAAAAATGTGTTAGTGGAGCTTACTTGAGTTATGGACCTGTAGCTAGTGATAGTAGACACTAGCCATTGTGCATAAGGCTTAGTTTTGATTAGGTAGTTGACAGAGTTGTACCTCTTTGATTTGGTTTCATTTGGTAATTGATACAATCCTACCATTTTTTATATACGATCAATGACTATCATGTATCCGACCCCTTTGGTGCAATGGCAACTTTGATTTGGTTGTCCATGCTACTTAGTGCTCCACGATCTACTTAAATTGATATTTGACATTATGGAATTAAGACTTAATATTTGCTTTGAACTTTGGAGTTGGTAATGATATTGTTTCAACCTTGGTGCTTGAGTTTCATATTTGTTTGATGTTGACATTTGGATTGGATATTCGTCTCGACCTTGATCTTGGATTGGGTATTTGCCGTGACTTTGGTATTTAGACATGGCATATAATTTACTATGAATTATGTTATTTTTATATCCCATAGTTTTCTTCAAGGATTTTCTACAAATAATCGAATTATTCACTTCCTTGGAAACCAAAACCTCATTTTCCCTAACATCGTTTGCAAAAAGCTTTAAGACCCAATATTTATAAATCGTTTTCTTGAGAATGCTTGAACATTTTACAAATTATGATTTTATTTTAAAGGCTCAAGAATGGGTTTTCAACAAAACTTTATAAATTCCTTTTTAATGAGTTTGTATCCATCAAGATGATGGTATTGGATTTTTGTTTAGTATTTGATCATACTTGGCACATAACTAGCACCTTGAGATGTTTAATTTTGCTTGAGATTAAGGTTCCCAAACCTTCGATTGTTTTATATGGTTGAAAGGTAACTTTGTTATTTCTTGAAATGGATTACTTGCATTATTTTTTTAAAGGTACCTTTGACAAACACTCTCTTGTTTAGCTTGCTCCCTTTCCCCATATCTGCTCGTGGAGTTATTTAGAACGCATACATGTAAGATGAACTTGCTTTGCAGATCAGTAGTTACTTGGCTCGTTGTCCATTGGGAAGAGCCGACCCTCCTGTTAGTCTTTAATAGGTAACTTTATGGCATCCAATAAGCATCTTCCCTTTTGTTTCAAGTTGTACTCTGCTGGTCGTATTTGGTTTGGTCATTTTTGTTTGATTGTTATGAATATGACTATATTTATGTCTGGTACTAACGACATTTATATGGAATTTGCTATGTAATGGCCACACTATGTAAATCCCATAAAGTGGCTTACAAATGATATTTTGCTGTGTATTGCTTCCGCATTTTGAGCACGTGAGCGTGCAAACTAATATGATTTAATCCTATGTGATTTAATGTGTTCCCACATGTTTGAGATACTGTTCCATGGTGATGAGTACCATGAGGAAATTTCAAGTATTTGTTTTGCTTTGCTGCTTTTAGGCTTACATGGGTTAAGAGGGTAACTCCCATCAATACCCTTGCACCGGTCATGGCCCTCAAATTTGCATCATGACAAAGTTGGTATTAGAGTCCTAAGTTGTCTAAGTCCTAGGTAATTTTTTTTAAGCCAACGGAGTTGGGTTTTTATGTCTTGTTTTGTTTTCGGTTTGTGAACTACAACACAACCTGCAAATAGGAGACTACATGGATTCCCTCGTTTGTGTAGAATCTACCCATTTATTCACTATATTGAGTTTAGAGTTTGTTCTTGTCCATGTTAGTATGCCACCTCAGACACGAGCTACAACTGGGGGCATGGTAGAGTAAGGTGCTCTCGTTGATGCTTTGCTAGACCACAAGCTTCCACCATTAAGGAGCATGGTAGACATGTTCGGACCACTAGGTTTGTTAATGATGAGCCACCTATAGCGGCTAGTAATGAGGCACTCATGGAGGAGCCTGTTAACATTCAGTCTCAAGAAGTAAGGGGCGTAATGCTCGTTGGGGAGCCCACCTTGGCAGATGTGGTGGCAAATCTGCAATGGGTTAATAAGGTCATGGAAATGATGGCTACTAGTTTGGATGACCTTCATAAGCAAGTCGAGGGTCGATAGCCAATGTGTATTACACAGAGTTCTAAAGGTCAAGATGATCGACAGTAGATAAAATTTTCTAGAGGAATTATTGAGGTTTCACTACCAGATTTCCTTAAGATGAAACCACCCTCACTTTTTGATTCTAATGCAACAGAGGACCTTCAGATTTTCTTAGATGAGATGGAGAAAATCTGTATTACTTTGGGATGTTCTAGTGTGCGATCAGTTGAGTCAGCTAGTTTTAAGATTAATGATATGGCTTATCAATGGTATCAATCCTTATGTATAGGTAGACTAGCTAACGCTAACCCATTGACTTGGGAGGAATTTACGACAGCTTTTTTAAGTCGATTTCTACCAGATAATGTGCAAGCCGCCAGGGCACGTGAGTTTGAGGCATTAGTGCAGACACCTAGCATGACAGTTTCTGAGTATGATATTCGGTTCACACAATTTTCTCGGTATGCACCATACCTCATAACTACTGAGGATATGAGGATTAGATGATTTGTGGATGGGTTGACATAACCACTGTTCAAGGCTATTACATCACTAGCTTTTGGAACCGATACCTCTGCTATCGACTGTGTGTAGAGGATTAAGACGAGAATCATAGAGAGTCTGAACTTACTGTCTATATTACTTGCTCGATACGTATACTTGCGTGTGCAAAATTAATAACAAAAAGACCAAAATAACCTTATTTTTTTTCAAGTCTATGCTTAATGTATCAATACATAGGGATAATGTATCGATACATTTTGCCTTAAGTTCATGTATCGATACATGATGAACATTTATTGATACATGTTCATAGAAAGCCCTTTTTGGATTTGATGTATCGATACATTTTGTCAAGAACGTAGATTTTAAGTCCAAAACCATGCCATTTGACTCTATAAAGGTACCAACTCTCAAATAGACATGTTTAGTCATCAAAACATGGAATTACTAAATCAAAATAGTCCAGAATTTAAGTTCAAAACATTAAAATAACAACTCACCAAGTTAGGTTACAAATTTAACCTAATTTAAGAAGTAAGGTTTCATAGATATGATCAATATATGATTGAATAAGCGGATGGATGTTTAAGGTTTTTGTCATATTAATTGTCATAGAATTGTTAAAGATTTACTTGTAAATTATTTCTTTTGGCTATATAACAAGAAGGGTGGCCTATCATTGCCATGTTTCCTTCTTGATTTTCTTTTATTTTTCTTGGATTTGATGTATTTAAGAAAAGCCATGTAAATTATGTTTAATTATGTAATTGGGAGGAAGTATGGAAAATAAGATCCAAGCTATGATAAAAAAAACAAAAAAGGTAAAATTTTTGGGTCTCTTGATTGAATTGGTTATAACTATCAATTTGAGGTTGTTTAGGGTTTATTTTTTGTTGAAATTTGTTTTTTCAAAAGTTAAAATGTTTCCCTAAATTTTATTATTAATTTTATTAATTTTAGAATTTTTTATGCCTAAAACTTTAACCTCGAAAACCCAAAATTTAAAAGATAAAATCCAAAGCCTAAACCCCAAAAGTTGAGAAAGAAAAAAAGTTATTTGCACTTAGTACCTAAGAGTTGGGAAAAAGAATTTCAATAAAAAATATATTTTTTAACTAGGTCTATGTGCTGTTAGGTAGCAACATACAATAACTGTTGTTACTGTACAACAGCAAGCTGCTGTCAAACAGCAACCCCTTGTGGGCTACTAGGCAGTAGCTAGTTGCTGTTTAATGGGGTAGCCCACTCCGTGGGCTCCTAGGCAACAACCCATTGGTTGGGCAAGCCTATTTTTTTTAATTAAAAAAATTATTTCTTTCTGAAATATTAAATTTTTTTAGCCTTGCATTGAAAGTAAAATTTTATTTTGGTAATAATTAACGAAATTAATTAATTAGATAAAATAAAATTATTTTTCAAATTAAGTTAAAATTAAAATTAAAAAATTGGTGATTTTTTAGATAGCCATAAAAATTCAGAAGAGTACCAATTTTGGAAAATGTTCTAAGGAAACAAGCTATGGAAGCAAAGGAAGATTGAAGATATTTTACAAGTTGTAATTTTTTAATTTTCTAGTACGGACGTTAATATGACTTATGTTTATATTTATTTATAAATATGGATGTATGGATGAATGATATGAGAGATTGTTTGATAACATGTCATCTAGAATAGGTGCCAACCTCTTAAGGATTGCCATGCATACATTATGTATTTTAGTTTAAAAGAGTTTTATGCTATAAGATATATAATGAATATAGGAAATTAAATCGCATTTAGACAAGATGGTAATATGGCCTTAGTTATATACTAAAGTAGTTGAAGACATAACCAAGCCCATAATTTAACTTAGGATATTTAAACATGAATCTAGAAAATCCAGTACAAAGTCACTAAAAACACTAAGTATAAAATATTGAGTAAGAGAGGACACTAATAATCCCATTAGCACGCGAAACATGTCACTCCCTACAAGTGGGCATAAATTGAGATCATGACGGATTGGGTCTCTAAAAGGATAAGTCCTTTTAGGTGGGTTATGAGGTGAAACCTCTCATTGAGGATCACTAAGTAAAGAGCTTTAAAGAATGAAACAATAATTATTACACTCAATGTAAATTTACTATGAACTTGCCTACAGTAACTCTATTAGTAAACTTTGTGGACTAAATGAAGGCACTCCTTAACCATGTTAAGTATAAAAATATTGGGTAACGTAGATGAGTGGGGAGGGTCCCAATTTACTTGGTAGTAAATTCTCACGGCCCATAATCGGTTAGTTTCTTATAAGAAGGTGAATGACTATTGAACTAATAATATAATTTAAAGGGTTTTATATACTATCATCATGCATACATGCATTATGAAATGTTCAAAGTTCATATATAACTAGTATGCTTACATAATTTCAAATGTACTTTTAGAAACATATCTGCATCACAAACATAAATCCATTATCAATTTTGCTGAACAAAGGCACTCTTAATGGTGATAACTACATAGAATGGAAAAGAAACCTTAATATCATTCTTAATTATGATAAGATCACATGGGTTCTTTTTAGCATGAGGCTAGAGCACTAACTTCCGAATCAACTCCACAAGAAATTGAATATCATAAAAAGTGGCATAATGCAAACAAGTTGGCTAAGTGCTATATACTGGCCTCTATGAACAGTATATTGCAAAAGCAGCACAAGGGCATGAGCAATAATGCTAATATAATGTTATCTCCTACATGAAATATTTGGTACAAAAACAAGGTCTGCTAAGGTAAAAGCAATCAATGCTTTTAAGGACCTTAAGTAGAAACCTGGAGAGCCTGTTAGAGGTTACATGTTGAAAGTAATCTCTTACCTCTATGAGCCAAAGCTACATGGTGCTAAGATGGATGCGAAAACGCAAATATCATCGATTGTTCATAGCTTGAATTCATCATTTTCAAAGTTCAAAATTGACTTTGAACTGTACAATAGGGATTACACCTTAAATGGGCTAATGAATGATCTGTAAAATGTGGAGGAGGTTCTTGAATTGAAAAAGAAACCTGATGCACATGTAGTTTCCACTTCTAAGCCCAAACCCAAGGGTGAGAAAAAGAAAGCTAGAAATAAAAAGAATGTTAACGGCTCAATGGGAGCAAAGAAAAAGCCCATGAAAAAGACAACTTTAAAGACAACACTAAGGGAAAGTATTTCCACTGTGGTGAGAAAAGACATTAGAAGTGAAACAGTGAGGTTTACCTTGAAATCTAGAAGAGTAGACAAATAATGGGCTTTTTAAATATATTAGAAGGTTGTTTAATGGTTGATTCTAAGGACACTTAGATAGTAGATTTTAAAGCCACTAACCATGTTTGTAATTCTTTGCAACGGTTTCAAAAAAATGAGAAAACTGAGTAAAGGGTAGTTTCAAATGAGGATGGTAAATGGCACCTTCCTTTCAGCACAAACAGTGGGAGCCATTGTTCTTCAATTTCCTTATGGTCGTAGTTTAATTTTAGAAAATGTTTATCACATTCCAAAGACTTATAAAAATTTAATTTCTGTTTTTTGTTTAATAAAGTCTAGATAATCAATTCATTTTAGTGAGACTATCACTATTTATTCGAATAAACATTTTATGTGTTCTGGAATTGTAAGATATAATCTTTATTTCCTTGAACCTACAACTTACTCTGCATATAATGTAGAAGCAATTCGATCTAAAACTGAAAAAGTCATAGAATCTAGTATAAATCAAAAATTTTTATGACATCAATGTTTAGGTCATGTCAATCAAAATAGACTCAATAAGCTTATAAAGGATAGTACTCTACCAAACATGGTTGAGGGTATTTTGCTAGTATATGAGTCTTGTATTGAAGGAAAAATGACCAAATGGCCCTTCAAGGAAAAAGGTAATAGAAATCCAAATGTTTTAGATTTGGTACATACAGATGTGTGTGGACTAATGAACGTACAAGCTAGAGGTAGTTATGAATACTTCATAACCTTTATTGATGACTACTCAAGACATGGCTCAATGTATTTAATACACAGAAAGTGTCAAGCCCAGCCCTAAATTATCTGTCAGGTCATACATATAGTTGACATCATGCTTGTGTACTAGAATATCTCGGTAAAATGGGTAAAAGTCAGTATTATACTTAAAAGTACAACTAAGTTGATTTATACCTCGAACTAATTAAAATATGAATTTTAAGATGAAATTTCAAATTTCATAGTCCAGGGATTTCTCAAAATAGTGATTCGGAGTTCAAGGTCCAGTTTGGAGTCAATCGGGAAAATTGACCGATTATGGACAAAACGATCATTTTGTCATTTAAGGACAAAACGGAAATTTTTTAAAAAAATAATTTTGGTAACAATTGATCAAGATTAATTATTTAGATTATTTAGAACATAATTGGAGTTTGATAAGTGAGAAATTTTCAATTCTCGGTATTTCTAGAGTATAAGGGCAAAACGGTAATTTTACCATATCGAGGGTAAAATGGTAATTTTGCACCACCAACACTTGTCAAATTTGTGGAATTTAATTATGGTGGGAATGGATAAAGATGGAATAAAGGTGTGGTGGAAAATTAAAATGAAAAGTCAAAATTTAAAAAAAACGAGCCAATGACATGATGCCACGTGTCATGCTTTTATTAATTTATTATTTTTCCTTTTTAAAAGGCACAAAAACCAGCCCATCTTCCACCCCATGGTCGGCCAAACCAGCAAGAAGAGAGAGAAAATAAAAACCAAACCCTAGAGAGAGAAAATCAAAGAAGAAGTGTGAATTTTCAAGGAAATTAAGTGAAAAAGGTAAGATTTTTTCCATTAAGCTTGAGTTTTCTTATTCCCAAGCATTTCTCCTTATTTTCCATGATTAAATTACATGTTTTCATGGTGATTTCATGGCTGGTCATATGGGTCTAGAGAGAGAAAATTGTTGGATTGATTTGATCTTGATATATGTTAGTATTTAGTGTTAGTTTAGCATGTTAGTAAACAAAATATGTAGAAGAACATTCATTTTTCCCATTACCTAGCCTTAGCTGAATTTTCAAGTCAATGGTGAGGAAGAATGTGATGTTATTTTAGGTTATTTGATTATGAAATCATGGTTTTTGATATGGAAATTAATGAATTATGGAAAGAAAATCAAGTAAGAAAAATTATGACAATGACACACCATTTTGGCCGAATTTTTCCAAGAAGGAATATGAATGTGGCTTTGCTGATTTTTGGGTTATTTGGCTAGACATTGGTGATTTGAAGCATTAGAAAAAGAAATGGGATCAATTGGAGCTAAATTGGATGCGTATTTCAATTTATCGGGTAAAAGACCGAAATAGGTCCATACGGTGTTTAGGCAAAATTTAGACCTTTTGCATTTCATACTATGCATTAGTGATCTAAATTAGTTATTTCAATCTAAGGGCAACGTAGTAAATTTCTTGATTTTATACTGTGTCAAGGTGGTGTGCCCTTCGACAAAGGCAAGGAAATTACGCTTGGGGATCACTAAGCTGAGTACACCCGAAAT
>NC_030852.1:20132563-20173772 GCF_000208745.1 Theobroma cacao
ATAGCAAACATCGTCAAGAACTATAGTTGGCCATACTACTTCAAAAACTGTAGGTTTACTGTCTTTACTACTTTTGTTCATTTGTGGGCCCACGTAGCACGGTAAATTAAATTTCATACTTTGGTTTTCCGTATTATAATTTGTATAAATATATTTAACTTTTACACTACTAAAAATCATTTCAGAATACTCTGTAAATATTAATTTGTAAGAAAATAGAACATTTTGTCGAATATTTTTATTTTATTTAAATAGTTATAATTTCATTTATCACGTTTTAAACATTCAAATTTAATTTCGATTTCAAAATATGCATTTCTCGCTTAAGTACTACATTTTGGTCGAATTTGAAATTTTTGACAAAAAATGACCAAAATGCCCATGTGAAGTGAAATTTATTTTTTCACTGTTTTAAATCGAAAAAAGGCTTAAAAGCCTCTAAAATACGACATTTGGCAACGATTAACCACAGGGGAGATAAAAAACTAATACGAAAGCCTTGCGAGGTCTCGATATGGTATTCGGGGGATGAGTGCCTATCGGGACATCGCAGCGGTTGTCACGGACTCAAGGATGGTTCCGGGTCGTGACAGAAAGAATGAATCCTTTGAAAAATTCCAAGAATTCAAAGTTGAAGTTGAAAAGCAACTAAGCAAGCCATTGAAACAACTTTGATTAAATCAAGGCGGTGAGTATTTATCAGATCAATTTCGACAATATATCATTGACAATAGGATAATTTCATTTGGTCAACATCGAGAACATCTCAACATAATGGTGTAGCTAAAAGAAGAAATAAGACTCTTTTTGAAATGGTTAGATCAATGATTTCCTATGCTAACCTTTTAATCTCGTTATAGGGATATTGTATGCAAACTGCTTAGTACGTCCTTATCTTTGCACCATTTAAGGCTGTACCTAAGACACCAAGGAAGCTGTGGATATGGCGTAAATCATTTGTACATCATTTGCGAATCGGGGGGTGTCATGCACATGTTTTAAAGCTTGAGTCCACAAAGATGGAACCAAAGTTTGAAGTGTGCTTGTTTGTAAGGTATCCCAAGGGAACAAGAGGATATTACTTCTATAGTCCTCAAGATAAGAAAGTTTTCATTAATGCAAATGCCATTTTCTTAGAGGAAGAGTTTACGAGAAGTCACAAAACTAGAAGTAACATTGTCTTAGAAGAATTGTCTAATCCTTTATATTTAAGAGTTAATCCCAAAGATGCCATAACACAATTTGATTCAAGAATTGAATGAGAAACACAAACTGAACATCAATAATGGTACCTCAACAGGAAGGTTGTAAGACAACCTAATAGATGCATAGGTTTGGGAGAAAACATGATTGCGCTTTCAAATGAACATGAATTTGATCCCATTATTTATAAAGAAGCTATTAACAATGTTTATGCGAAAGAGTGGCATAAAGCAATGAAATTTGAGTTGGACTCCATGGATTTTAACAAAGTTTGGACTCTAATAGGACCACTTGAAGGGATAAAACCCATAGGATGCAAGTGGATTTACAAAAGAAAAAAAGGAAGTGATGGGAAGGTGGAGACCTTTAAGGCTAGACTTGTAGCCAAGGGTTATACCTAAAGAAAAAGGATTGACTATGAGGAAACCTTTTCGTCGGTTGCTATGCTTAAATCCATAAGCCTCTTCTTACCCATAGTTGCACATCTTGATTATGAGATATGAAAATAGATGTCAAGACTACATTTTGAAATGGGGATCTTGAAAAGCGTATTTATATGACTTAATCAGAAGGTTTCATTAAAAAGGGCCACAAGCATAAAGTCTGTGAATTACCTAGGTCCATTTATGGACTTAAGCAAGCATTTAGGTCTTGGAACATAAGATTTGATACTACCATCAAATCATATGGTTTCCAACAAAATGTTGACGAACCTTATGTCTATAAAAGGATACAAGATAAACAGGTTGTTTTCCTGGTTCTTTATGTTGACGACGGTCTACTCATTGGTAATGATGTAGGAATGTTGTCAACATTTAAATGTTGGCTAAACCAACAATAAATTCTTCAACCTTTTTTAAAATCTCATTACTAATGTATCCATTTTGGACTAGCTGACAATACATCCAAGACCTATTTCTTTCCATTTTGTAATTCTATAGAAGTTATCATGTGGATGATCGAGAGCAAAAAACTATCTTTAGTGCAAAATTGTTAAGTCAAAATTTTCTAAGGAGTATAAAAATAATATAACTATTATATACATGTGTGTGTGTGTGTGTGTGTGTGTGACTACTTCTAATGCAGACTTAGACATGCACGACTCAATAATAGGACAAGTAACTAAATGCAACTTGTCACTTTTCTTTTTTGTCTTTCTCAATCATTGGTCCTCCTTAATATCACCTTCGCATGTAATTGCTCTAGAAATTTTAAGGAGAAGTAGATCTAAATTCATTGGATTTAGAAATGAATTAATAGATATCTTGAAAAATCAGACTACTATATTCAAAAGACCAATTGTGGATTAACATTTTAGGATTTAGCCTTCCTAACAGAAAAACAAAGTAAAAAAAGAGTATTGTAGGATTTAGAGTTGAGGTTGGTAATAGGCCCAATTAAAGAATGGCCCAGCAAGGAAAACCACGGCAGCAAAGTTTTTTACACGTGGTTTGAATGTCAAGTACTAAGCTGTTCGTTCAGTTTTCAGTTTACCTTACTCTAACTTATAGATTCTATTTTCCTTGGATTTTTCTTCCATTTTCTATTTTTGTCCATTACTAATTAGTAATTACTAATACTACTATGTTACCCATATTTTCCTAATCAATTAAATATTCAAAACCTAAACACATGGTCTCCCTTTCTATCTATGATAAATTTTTACTTGTATACTTTTCAATTTTACTACAAAACTACTAAATAAAATGTTTGCTTTCCAAACTTACAACTTGACCGACTCGATTAAGGCTTTTTATTCTTCTTTATATTTATATATATATATATATATATGAAATTATGAATGGCCATTCGATATTAATATTATTATTATAATTATTATTATTATTACTATCATATTAGATATATGAACATATCCACTTTGTCATTCCAATTGCTTGTCTCATATCCTGATTTTAAAATCAAATGATAAGTTAACTCATTTTCACATCTTTTACAATGCTTCTTAATTAATAGTAAGTATATTCTTTTATTGCATTTGGAAAAATTTATAATATGAGATTGAATGTTCGGCTCAAGGATAAGTCTATCTATTTTTTATGTATCTCTAGCTCATATAATTAAGGTTCAAATTTCTCTTTCAAAATAAAAATAAAAAAATAGAACACTAGAGATTGATGTATTTAATGAAAATAAATAGGGCCACTAAATAACAAAAAAAAACAATTAAAAGCTAGCATATAGCATTGTTTGTTGCTGGTTGATGATAGGTGAGGTACCACTAGATCGGGTTTCATGAGAAATAGCCTTTATTAATGGTTTCCTACCTCTAATCACTCACACGAAAAGAAGGCAAAAAGAAGGCAAGTACTACTAGTTTCGATTAGAAGCATCTAGTGACAGCATTCAGCACAAGACAAGAGAAGAACCCAAAACTTTCAGGATAGTCAGATTATGGCCACACATGCAACACACAAGTGTTAAGAATCTAAATCTTCTGACCCCAATTCTTGTCTCGTTGTATCCCAACTCTTACAAATGGTCAAATATTTTTTTATTGTTATTAAATTAATACATATAAAATTTTAATATTTCTCTTCTCTTTCTTTGTTTGTATTTTTTTTTCCATCTTTTATCTTTCTCCCCATCATGACAGACAGCTATTATCCATCATTTAAACCAACAGCAAATGGTAGCCCCACCCCAATTCCCATAGTTAACCCTTCCTCTCTAGCCAGATGTAGAAAAGTTACCCAAAAATTTTTTTTAAAAAAAAGACAAGTAGTTACCCAACAAAAGATCCCTCTAGTTAGTGCATTGAAGATAAGACTTGGTAATTTTGTATTGGACGTGACAATATTACACAAACACAATATGAGTTTAAGTGAATTTGTGTTTAAATTAATCATTTTTTTATATTAATTGTGTCGATTGGTTAAGATATTAATAAATCGTGTGTTAACTGTATCAAACCTACTTATTCAACTAAAACACATTTAAAACAAGATTAGTTAATCGTATTATCGTGTATCCGTACAACTTGTGATCCGTCAATTACCTATTTATTTAATCATATTCACGTGTCGTGTAGACACATTTAATATATAGTTAAAAATTATTTATTTATCTATATAAATTCTAATATTTTTATAATGATTAAGATTTATTGATATTGAGTTTTATTATATTTGGTAAATATTATGATATTTATAATTTTTCATTATAAATTTAAATAATGTAATCATATTTTACTTAAACATATTTTAGTTTAATTGTGTTAATCATATTAATCGTGTGAACAAGTCATAAATCATAGAAATTTTAATCATGCTAATCATGTTGTGTCATACAAAAGTTAACTCGATACGTTAAATAAACGTGTTAACCGTGTCATGTAGTGTTATATGTTTATTAAATGTATCCGTATACATAGTTAAAATTCTGACACAATTAATTAATCATATCGTATTCGTATTTACTTGTATAACTGTTAATATCTTATATTTATACGACACAATTAAAATATAAATACATCAATTATCAAGTCTAATTGAAGATTCTTATTCTATTGCGGCAACAAAACAGTGTTGAGCTGTGTGGCATTTCGAGTAATCAGCTTGGTATAGTTTGAGATTTTTAGTTTTGAAAACTAAATGGCAAAATCCATTTTATTTATTAACAATCAAATCCAATTCAATCAGTATAATCTTTACTAAACTTTTTGTTCTTAGGGTTCTTTGTCGACGGGTGGTAGGTATCTGGGATAAAAAACCATTAGAAAAATCAATGTTATTTTTAAAATGTAGTAGCAATTAATTAGACGAATGTAGTTAGAGTGAAAGGCAAGTTGTAATTGAATAAAAATGGCTATGAGGAGAGAAAGAGGAAAAAATTAACTAACCCAATAATAAAACTGTGAAGAGAGAAAGAAGAAAAAAAATAAAAACCAAACATGTATTAAGTAATAAAAATAAACGTGTGGTAATTTGTAAAAATTAGAACAAGAAATGAGGTTAGAGGATCTTGATTCTTTCAAAACTACATGCAATACACATGGAGAACTGAAAAACTACAAGTCTTATTTTGTTAAAAGGCGAAAAAAAAACATAATAATTGTAAAAAATTTTGAATTATTTAAAAAATTTTAAATAAATATTTATTTTTTTAATATATTCAATTAAGTTTTTAAATTTTTATTTTAAGTCAAATAAATCTTCATAACTAATGGTTAACTAATTGTTATTAATCAAAATGTCACTTTTAATTTTATACCTATATGACAATAATATGATACTGATGTGACATTGACATGAAATGTCAAGCCCTACTCTATTATATACTTGTCATGTCATTCATGTACTTGATAGCATACCTACATACTAGGATGCCTCAAAAAATCGTTAAAAGTCGGTACAGTACCTAGTGGTACAATTAAGTCGATTAAAACCTCGAACTAGTTTGAATAGATATTTTAGGATGTATTTGAGAGTTATTGAACCTTAGAATGTCTTAATATGGTGATTCGGAGTTCGAGGATTAATTTGGAGTCAAATTAAGAATTTTCATAACGTAGAGGCAAAATAGTCATTTTGCCACCTGAGGGTAAAATGAGAATGTTGGATGAAATTTTTGACCAAGTTGACTAATTGGAGCATGATTTGAATTTGAGAAATGAAAATTTTTAATTTCGACATTTTTCCAAACATAAGGGCAAAACAGTCATTTTATGTGTCCACGAGGACGTAATTGGAATTTTTGGAATTTTATGCCACCATAACACTTGTCAAGCCCATGAATTTCACCTATTATTATTTTATACTTTGGATAATTAAGAGATTACATGTGGTGGTGAGAAAATGCTTAATTGTTAAGTTTTAACCATGGACCAATCACATGGTGACACATGTCAAGCTTTAATATTTTTATAATTTCCTTTATAAACTCAACATAAACTCTCCCATTTCACTCTTCATGGCCGGCCAAAGCAAAGAACAAAGAGAAAAGAATAGAAACAAACCCTAGAGAGGAAAATTCAAGAGAAATTTGTTGAATTTCAAAGAACAAAGCAATCAAAGGTAAGATTTTTCAATTTTAGCTTAAAATCTACCTTTCCCATGCTTTCTTTTTCATTTTCTATGGTTGAAACACAAGTTTTCATGAGGGAATACTTGTTGGCCGAACATAGGGAGAGAGGTTTTGATGATGAATTTTGCTAGATTTCATGATATCTTAGTGTTTTTAGTTGTTTGATGATGTTTGGCATGAAAAACAAGCAAGAAAATCACATGCCCTTCAATAACCCTCTTTGGCCGAATGTTATAGGTGACATGTTGATGATGGATTTTGTTGTATTTCATGTTATTTAGCTCGTAATTGATGATTTATGGTATCAGATATCGAAAATGGTTATCGAAAAGTATAGTTCCTTTAGTAAGCGACTTGAACAATAATGAGAAAATCATAGTGAATGGACTTGGATTTGATTCTTAATGATATAGATGGATTTATTGGGCTGTGTTAACACTGATTAGCACGTTAGTTCGGAATCAGAATGAATTTTGGTTATGATGAATTAAGTCACAATCAAGCTCATTGAGGTACTTTGGTGTATTTGGAATATTGGAAGTGTAATGAATATATTTGAAGGTGAATCAGATGTTTTGGTTAATTCAACAGTGTATAGTTCGAGTTAGGTCAAATACAAATTCAGTTTGATCATAATTGAACTCACGTAGAACACCGTCTTTAAGTGATTATTCGTACAATTCTTATTTAATTTCATGCATTCATATAGAGCTTGAAATAGTTTTATAACAGTTTGACACAAATATATTGAATTACGTGTCGTGTATTATATATAGGTGGTGAGCCCTCTGATAAGGGTAAAGATATTGTACCTGAGGACCAAGAATAGGAGTACTCCAAACTCCCGTTATTGTGAGTAATCAGACGATCATCTTAACTATCTAAAGTAATTTATACTTGTTTTTATGATTTTAAAGAAAAATGAACTTAAATTGTAAATTATTATGTTTTAAAATTGAAATGTTGGTTAAACGAAATGAGATTTATAACTTGTTTTGAAATCGAATACTGGTTTTGGAAATTGAGTAAGTGGAGACTATATACTTGTGTTATCTATATATATATGGTTTGAATTGATGGCTTATGACAATGTGATGGCATGAACGGTTGGATTTGTGGTTTGTGGATTGTATAAACTGTTTTGTTTTACCTTGACAGGCTGGGTAATATTATATTAACCATGTCATGTTGTCGAAATTTTTATTGATTTGATGGGTTATTTGATTAGCTTACTGCAGTGGGTGGATTTTCGTAGACTAACCTATTAGAGGGGTACAGTAAACCCCGTTATATTTTACCTTAGTACGAGAGGTGCGGAGGGTATCTCTTAAGGTATGTTTAGAGTACATTTCATGCTGAACCACCACGTGAGAATGAAACTCAACCAATGCCAAGGAATGACTATATTTTAAAAGTAAAAACATGTTTTATGGGTATATATCATTTTAACATCCTTGGCGAACTCAGTTGGATGCCCGAGCCAAGGTGTCTCCGAGTATGAGTTTTGGCACAAGTCAAGTTTTTAAGAGAATCATAAGCCTTGTTGATTATTTCGATCAAATGTAATTGTTTTACATGAATTGAAATGAGTTTTAAATGTTATGAATCATATTATGAAGGGATGATTTAACTGTCTCAATTTACTTGACTTTAGATGTTGTAAATGAACTTTGCTTACTCATTGGGTTTATAAAAACTCACATCTTCTTTTTACCTATTTTAAGCTCAGGACAGTCTGTAGACAACCGATTTTGTCAAGGGTTGCTTTTGGATTTGCATCCTTAGAAATTGAAGGTCTACAGTCTTGTATATTTTCGGTTATTTTGGAGCTCATATGTCATTGTAGAATATTTTTGTATACCTGGTTTATTGTGCTATTATATATATGAATTTATTTTGTACTTACGCTACAAAAATTGTCTACGTAAGATATTATAAATATTGTTTTATAAGAAAATAGAATATTTTATTTAATATTTTTATTTAGTTTGATTAGTCATAATTTCATTTTAAATGGATGATTTAGATTACTAAAATTATTGTTAGATAAGAAATGTATATTTTTCGATCGTATGTTGTATTTTCACAAAGTTTCAAAATTTTCATGTAAAAATGACTAAAATACCCTGTGTAGCAGAAATTACTTTTTGTTTATTTTTTATTTAAAAATATTTTATATTTTCTTAAAACATGACATTTAGTAACTGTTGCTCACAGGGGAGACGTAAAATTGATGCAAGAGCCTTGTGAGGTTTCGGTTAACATTCCGTGTAATGAATGTCTATCAAGACATCGTGGCGGTTGTCACGGGCTCGAAGGAAGTACCGGGTTGTGACATGAAAGATGAAAAACATATTATATGATCATGTCATCATACTACATCATTATGTTACGTTATCATCTATTATAATATGTGATCTATATGTCGAGTCAATATTATAGTACAACATGACAAGAGACATTTTGATTAATATCAATTAGTTAACAAAACTTGCTTGGTTCAAAATAAATGTATAAGAACTTGATTGAACATAATAGACGAATAAATATTTATTTAATTTTTTTTAAATAACTTAAGGGCTTTTTAGATAATATGCAAAAGTAAAAAAAATATTGCACAATCCTCTAAAACTGTTTTGCTAATTGTCAAAAACCCTTTAGGGGAAAACTTTTAACAGGTAATAATATAGTGGGGTTTGGGCGATTGATTGTTAATTAGTATTACTTAAAAGTTTTGAATTGAATAGCTCAACATATAAATGATAATTGGGAGTACTTAAGCTAATTTAAAATATGAAGATATGCTCGACATTGGTCAAAGAATCCCATCAAGGGAATGAATCAAGATGATAGTCAACAAGCAGATAGGGAGCGCAATAACAGTCATTAATATTTACTGTGTGCTTTTTCATTTTAAGTCATTCTTTATTTTATTTATCCTAACAAAATGAATGAGTAAATGATCAAGAAACCAAAGATGTGTACGTTCTTCTATAGTCACAAGCATCCACATATCTAAAAATTTCATCCGAATTTTTGGTCGAAAAATAAGTTCCCTAACAAAATATTATTTTTTTAAAATAAATTTCTAACAAAAAATAACTAAATCGAAAAAATTGACATCATATGCAACTTTTTTATGTTTTCTTTTGCCGGATTTGCGACAAAATTATTTTAGTTAAAATTTAAAAATTCATCTAAATATGAAAAATTAATTCGGACTGAATCAATTCTGTCCAAAAATTAATGGGTTTTTTTAGTGTTGCTATTATCATTCTCAATGTTTCAAATGAATTTGTTAAAAGATCCCATGAAACTTGACAGGACCCTAGGCCTTGGATCAATGAGGCATGTGGGAGTTGGCTGCAAGGCCAAGGTGTAGTGCAATGTGGCAGATAGAGGTGAGGTTAGATATTTTCTCAACATCTCATGGCCTGAGCTCTTAAACAATGCAAATACTCCAACAATAGAACTGCTACATGTTTAAAGGAAGCTTGATTACTTCATATTTTATATCTTTAAGCAACGCTTAAAGTGAATGGCTTCTTTTTGTTTTGTGTTTCCGCATACCAAAGTGAACATTGAGCAACCAGTAGCATGCTTCCCACACTTCTATCCTCGCCTTTTGCTGTACAGGTGTCGCCCTGTAGCTTGCCTGTCGCTAAGTTTCGTTGACTGATAGGTGAGACAAAAAAAACGTAAGCTGGAAAAGACAGAGCACCAACCAGCAGGCGGGCCATGGGGTTAGCACATGGCATGGACCTTTTTTCGCATTTACATATATCTTAGGTCTTCTAGGTTTACATGTTTCTCCGCCAATTTCGCGTCATCATGAGTCACCGTCAGGGTTTGCCATTCCATTTGGCTCCACCACATGCTTCGATATTTATCCTATGAACAAGATTTATTACTTAGAAGGAAAAGCAAGAAAGAAAAGCAAGCGTGCTTGGGAGGTCAAGAAATCATTCAACTTTTCTCCTTTTTTCCAACTTTTATTTATTAAGATAAAATTATAAACTTAATTTTTGTACTTTATCAGAATAATAGATTTAGTTTTTATATAGTAATTTATAAAACAATGAGTCTTTATATTTTTTAAAATTAACAATTTCAATCTACTCGTTAATAATACTAAATTTTTTCTATTATTTATATTAATATAATATTTTTTATTAATACGACATTAAATATTATGATATGTTAATGATGATTTGGTATTTTTATTTATTTTATAATATTTTTTTACTGTTTTAAATTATAAAAATTTTATAAAAATGTACTTTCCACAAGGAAAAAGAAAGTCTTGATCCCCTTGTTTTCATTTTGGATCCACTGGAAATGTCTATTTATTATTTTTATTAATTAATTTTAAAGCAAACGCGGGGAGAGGGCCCAATTGAAGTAATTAATTGATAAAACGTTACCTGAAAGTGAAAGGCAAGAGAACTGTTTAGCCAATCCAACTATCAAACCTTTCATCATAAAAGAAACGAACCGACGGTGCCTTGACTTTTACAGCTTCATAATAATATCCTCCTCCACTTGCACTAGACTACTCCTCTTCGCTCCGACGCCACTTCTCTTATCATTCACACAAAATAAAAATTCCAAAAGAAGAAAGGAGGAGGAAGAAACAATGGTGATCTCAACCACCGATCCCGCCTCGGATCAGCAGGTTCATTCCAGTACTTTTGCTTCCAGATATGTCCGTCAGCCTCTTCCTAGGTACTTCTTTGTCTCCTTTAATTTGTTTGTTTTGGGGCAACTTCTGCCTTCCTTGTGGATACTACACATCAATTTGGTGTGTCTTCCATAAGCAACGAGTTCAAACTCAGCGTTTTCCCTTTAATTTCCTCTGCGAAAATATCTAATTCTAGTATAAAATTTTTGAGTTAAAGACTGGCAAGATACAAGTTGACAATGAATACAAACTCTCAGCATTTTCCCTTTAATGTGTGAGTAATGGATCACAATGACTTATTTACGCTTCTTTGCAATATTAGAATTTCATTTTAGCCCAGTGGAGGCCGGATGGTGTGATTTCATGCCGTGTCCGCCCCCATAATGGTCAACTTGTGACTTGTCTGTCCTTCACACGTTAGATCCAGCCCCTTCGTTGATCATCCTCTCCTTCTTTCTCTCTTGAAATCCGAGAAAGAAAATAGATTTAGTTTTTTTTTTTGGGTCAAATCATTATTTATTATATCATAAATTCAAAATTTTTAAATCTTAATTTTTTAAAATTTTTAATTTCACGTAACATCATAACAGATTATGATCGAAGTTGATTAAATTAAGTTAACGCGTTGCGTGATTTAATATAAAATAAAAAAATAACAGATATATATATGATTTGTAAAATTAATGTTTATTATACACTAGGACCTGAATTTATTACTTTAAAAACTAATAATTTATATTATTAAGATAAGGAAATTTTAAAATAATGAAATGTTGTATAAATAGCGTTAATTGGGTTGGATTCGGGCTTAAGTTTTAAAGATAAGGAGCTTGATAATCCTAGCACAACCCATTGTCACGGACATTCTAATAATGGAAATGTATTAATTAGAGCATAACAGTTTTTATATGTTATTATATAGGGTTTATATTTGATGCATTATCGGTGTACATATCACTTAATTAAAGGATGTCATCTCATAAATAAATATTTTTAAAATTATGAGTATTTGTTTTTGGGAGTTTCTACCTTTTAAATTTTATTTATAAATAAAATGATAATATTTGATACAATAATAGTGTATAAAATCTATACACATGCAGTGCATCAAATATAAATTCAATTATATATAATTATTTTTTATTTCTACTCATTATATCAAATAATAAATATTCTTTACGTTTCAAATTGATTTCAAGAATAAAATATTGTGTGTCATATTTTATATGTGTTACTCATCAAGTGAATTAAAAGCTTGAAGAGTCCACTTAAATTAAATATTCCTATGAAAGGCAGTCTTAAGATATTACATATTTTATTAACTACTTTTAAATTTGAATTAGATCAATGAACCAAGTACTTGGGTGCAAAAGACATTACTCCTTTATATATATAATATAAAATATATCATAAATTAAATATTTCACTTGTGTTCATGTAAAATTAAATATTAATTGTTTTTACGTTTTTGCGAGTTTAGAATTTTAGAATGTTTTCTTTAAATGAATATTCTTTGGTAATCTCTTTGCATACACCAAATTACTTTTATCAATATAAAAATTTTAAATAATAAATTAATTTGTCTTAAAAATTATTTAATTTGTCTCTCACTTTTTAAAGATGATGTGGCAATGGATCCTTTAAGAGTTTAACAGTTGACTAACATATATAGTTGACAGTTTAAAACAATTAAGGAACTAATAATAAAGTTATTGAAGATAAAGGTGCCTTTTTTATCCAATGCAATGTAGTCAAATTTTGATGTCATGGATGGCTGCAGATTCAAGATGCCAAACAGTTCAATGCCCAGGGAAGCAGCACGTCAGGTAATAACTGATGAATTGATGCTTGACGGAAATCCAAGGTTGAACTTGGCATCATTTGTGACCACATGGATGGAACCTGAGTGTGACCAACTCATGTTGGCTGCAATAAATAAGAATTATGTAGACATGGATGAATACCCTGTAACCACTGAGCTCCAGGTACTTCTCTTGTTTGCTTACGAAAAGCAAAAAAAATGTCTCTCTAAGCTTAGCATATTAGAATATGGTACAGTAATTGATTTCACCACATCCCTTATGTGCTGATTCAAAAGATAGTAATCAAACAGATACCACCGTGTCTCAACAATGCAGATTCCTTTGCCAAGGGAGATTGTAACTCTCAAACATAGCGGTTTTGCAGCTTTGAGATAGGCTGCTGCAGAATGTTGGTCTTGATAGTGAAACTTCTGATTGTTGTATTGAAAATGATAAAGGTGATAACAACACCAACACAAGTAAGCGTAAGTCCAAAAGCAAGTCAAGGAAACTAGTGAATAATATAGTCTTCTAGGATTGTTGGTTTTTGTTTAGCTTTAGTTGTTTCCATAAGGGGTAAAAATAAGAAAGGAAAATCGAATCAGAGAACAATGCTAATTCCATTAGGAAGAGTTAGTTTGCCTTAACCTTTTCTATTTTAGTTACTTTGAATATAATGGGCAAAAGTTTTATCAAAGGGCTTCACTACTATTTTAGCATGCTGTTTGAAATCTTGCCAACTGGGTCCTAAATTTAAAAACCATTGTTGAGTGATGATACTTTTGAAATTTTTAGAAGGGAAAAGCAAATTTAAGGACACAGATATATACTTAGTTATATATAATTGTTTTTTTGAAATATTAGTTATATATAATTGATACCTAAGCAAATATATAAATTTGTTTACACAGTCACTGTCCCAACCATTCAGTATCTCCTTTTAAAGTTTTAAACATATTGATTGATGGTGGACTATGTAATAGGAGGTGTTTGTTTAAAATCAACTGACAATAAGTGGAAATAAGTGGAGAGTCCCTTATTACATTTAAATGTCCAGCTTATACTAATTTAATCATTAGGGGATTTAATTTTACCACATTAACCGCAAGTCTTTGCCTTTTGGGGGGGATAATTGACATTTTGACGTCTTATCAACCTCAGCAACATAATTTCTTTCTTTTCTTGGTTACTCTCTTTTAAGAAATTTGTTCTTTAAGAAACATCCTTTTCATCTTCTCTCCTATATCACTCACACATTTATCCTAGAATGTGTGGTCATATGAGTGCATTCTGTGGCTAAATGGGCTTAATATAGGTGGTTTTTGGGTGGGGGATGTAGATTCATTCAAATTAAAATGCTCTTGTCTTTCATCATCAAGTGATAGAGAGAGAAAGAGACAATAATTTTGTACTTTTGAACTAAATTGTGTTCATTTGGGGCTTACAAAGGAAGATTTTTGTTACTGATTAAATAGTTTCCTAGGTTGAATAAGATGTCTATGAACAAGGAAACTTCTTCTTTCAAAATGATAGGTGATATGAATTGCTAGACGACCTTATATTTTTCTTCTTCATTGCTTATAAGATCAATTGATATCTAATTGACTTTATGTTATCTGAAGAAATTCATTTTTTGTACCCTTTAAGTTACCTTAACTGGGTTAGCCATCATATTATTGAATCAATATTTGATTTCGGTCCTACAGAATCGATGTGTAAACATGATTGCAAACTTATACCATGCTCCAATTGGGGACGGTGAGACAGCAGTTGGTGTCGGGACCGTTGGTTCCTCTGAGGCAATAATGCTGGCAGGATTAGCTTTTAAAAGAAAGTGGCAGCAAAAGAGAAAAGCACAAGGCAAGCCCTATGATAAGCCCAATATAGTCACAGGGGCAAATGTGCAGGTGAGGTTTTGCTTGATATTTTCTGTTAAAGATACTTGAAACAGTGTCTTGCATTAATTTTGCTGCTTCTCTAATGATACACTTGAAGTAGTTTTAACCAAAATAACATAAGGATGTGTTCAGGGAAATTTATTTACTGGAATATGAAAATTCAAAAAACAAGGAACAGCCTAGAGGTGTTGTAATTTTGGGAGAAAGAGTGTATATGGCTGCTGTGATGCAGCCTCTGTTTTATATCTCTGAACAGAGATGAACAAAGAGAGAAGGCCACAATGATTTTCATTCATCATTAAGAATATATACAAGGCATAAGGAAACACATAGGAAACACTTGTTAAAGGACAGAGTACAAGTCTTAAACATAGCTGATATATAAGCACGCAAAGTCCCACGTACTGTTCTTCGATATTGTCAAAGACACGTACTGATGTGCATGTTTTCCGGTGGTTTGTCACTTGGCTTTTTGTGTACTTGGGTACGTACAAGCATTAGCCTCAACAAGAGGTAGGTATATATTGTCTCCAAAAAAGGTAAAAAGTTCAAATCTTTCCCTCAGAAAAGAAAAGAACCATACACAGAATCAACCAAAGTATTTCTCATGCCAAACATGCCATACCCTACTATGTTCTTTTGATATGAACGATTGGCCTTCCTAAGCACCTGATGGCATACTGGTCTTAAGGTGTAGCAATCAGAACTTTGAGAAACAATGAGCAGTGTAGAAATGGCGGTTAAATGGGGCGAAAATACAAATGCCTAGATCTTTTATGCTACCTTTCCACTTCTAATTGGAATTTGCATGTTTGGACTGGGCATTCAACCTTGTGGTGTGTGGTGCTTATAGGTTTGTCGTAAATGTCCTTAGAAATAAATGGTAAATTCTTTTTGTGTAGATTCAAGCATCTATAGTAAAGTAACTGATTTTCGAACCCTAATGCCTGCATATCTGGCTTGGTAGTGCTCTGCATTATGTGGAGTTCCTCCATCTTTTTTCTAGATTATCAACCATTTTTATTATGATCCATTGGGGTCACTGAAGCATAGTTAGGTGGTTACTTTCATTCGAAGCATCAGTATAATACAATAAGTTTCTTAGCATGCCTTTTGTTATAATTTTGATGTTTCTGTGAGAAGCTCAAAGGTTTGCTTGAATCATTAATTAGGTCAGTTCGTGCAATGATGTGAAATATTCTTGAAATGTGCTACACAGGTTTGCTGGGAGAAGTTTGCTAGATACTTCGAGGTTGAGCTGAAGGAAGTGAAGCTGAAAGAGGGATATTATGTGATGGATCCTGTAAAAGCAGTTGATATGGTTGATGAAAATACCATTTGTGTTGCAGCCATTCTGGGATCTACCCTGACTGGGGAGTTTGAGAATGTAAAGCTCCTTCATGAACTTCTCACCAACAAGAATAAGGAGACTGGTTGGGACACCCCAATACATGTTGATGCTGCCAGTGGAGGATTCATTGCTCCTTTTGTTTACCCAGATCTTGAGTGGGATTTCCGCCTACCATTAGTAAAAAGCATCAATGTTAGTGGCCACAAGTATGGCCTTGTATATGCTGGTGTTGGTTGGGTTGTGTGGAGAACCAAGGAAGATTTGCCTGAGGAGCTTGTCTTTCACATCAACTACCTTGGATCTGACCAGCCCACTTTTACCTTAAACTTCTCTAAAGGTAATATATTCATGCATTTATTGACACATGTATTCATTTATCCTTGTAGGTCAAATGGGCATGTGTGTGAATTAATTTAACTCTTATGCTCTATGAACAGTGAGTTTAGAATTGATTTTATTTTTGTTTCTAAAACAGAGGTCAGTTCTTTACAAGATTGATCCCTGAAATCTTGTTTGTTCAAAGACTGAAACTTGATCAAGTTTCATTCATCTCATAAATGATTTCAATGCATGTGAGGCTTTAAAAGTTCCCAAAAGTAGGACCCATCACAGCCTTTAGGGTTTTTTTTTTTTTGAAGTGAATGGTACAGTTAGGATAATACCCCCTTAGTTCTTATTTTTCTATTGATGGTGCTCAAGTCCAACATATTGTACGCCTTGAGTTTGGTTTGTGGTCAGATTGGTAGCATAGGCACTGTTTTTACCATGCAATGGGTTGTAGTAATGACTTCATAACTTATCAAGCTAAGAAACAGGATACTCATGACAATTTCATGGAAATTTGTTATTTCATTATCAACTTTTTTATTTTTTATTGGCTGCTTTGTTTGTAGCATGCTGTTGAAGCACAAAACGTTGTTTTGTGACTGGAGTGGGAATTGGAATCACATTCATACCTTCACTAGTGTAACTATAGTGTTATGTCTGCTTTATCCATTAGAAACCTTGTTTGGATGCTGCCAAAAACACTGCAATAAAATTTATTTGGATTAATTTCCTTCTGATTCAAAACAGGTACAAGATTAATTTCATTTGATAGGATTACTATAACTAGAACTCCAAAATATAACTTAGCAAAAATTTTGTTATTAAGCATGCTTTCAGAGTAATGCTGATAACAACAAAATGCCTGGATATGTTCTATTCAACTGTGTGTTGGTTAAACAATTTCAAGTAACAATCTGCTATAGTTCTACACTTTGGTGGCCTATGTCTTTGATGTGGTAAGAAAATTTATATCATATTCCCCTCATTATTCATAGTTTATCTATGAAGTATAGGTAAAGTATTTCATCAAGGTTTCTATAAATCATAAACATATGTTACAAGTAATAACTTAACCTTGTTAGTGATTGTGGACAGTAATTTACATTTTACAGTTTTGAATTACTTACTCTTAAGAATTCATGTCTTCCATTTAGAATTGTCTTTTTTAGCTACTTTTAGAACAAATAATGTTTCAAATACACTGGCACTGATGCTTAAATGCTAATAATTCTTTTCTCCCTCACCATTGTGGCAGGCTCTAGTCAAATTATAGCTCAATATTATCAGTTTATTCGGCTTGGCTTTGAGGTAATTTCTGCTAAATTTTTTAAACAGACTATCAGATATGTGGAAAGGATAGTTTCAGTTTAATTTAGCATAAGTACCTGGTTGCCCCATTGATTTTTCTTTGATTTCATTTCTTTTTCAAGAACCATTTTTCAAATTCTCTACGCTCACTACGCATGGAAACTGATTGCATGGTATCTCATAGTTCAGCAAGTGTTTCCCTTTTCTCTTTGGTTTTTGGGGACATGTGAAGACCCATTTGGTTAGACTGAGACAATTCTCAATGATTTAATTTTTATCATCAACATAAACTAGTGAAACTGTGCATAGTGTTTGTGTTTGTATACAATTCCCAAGTGTAGTAGTTTGTAAGCAAGAGAAACTAATTAATGTAGAATAACTTAGGTAACCTAAATACCCTCAAATAACATGGGTCCATCAGGGTATATTCAAACAGCTGGAATCCCAGGTTCAAACTTCAGTAGGAGAGAGTGGGGTTTTTGGAATGAGTGAGAGCTACCTCCCTTTTGGTACCCCAAGTCTAATAGGCTTTTGTATTCACCTTCAAAAAAAGTTCTAAATATTACAAATTGCAATGGAGACCCAAAGTACACAATCAGTCTCTTGGTAATCGTCAACCTCTGTCACATCAATCTCTTCTTGTTGGAGAAAGCTCAACCTTGATCTGTGAAGCATTAAATAGATCCATGAAGAACTCTCTTAGCTATAGAATTGTTTGCAGCATCAACACTGTCAATGGCACTTGCATTTTAAAAGAATTAAGTCAATAGGTAAAATAGCCTATTCACAAAACTCCTATACTTTGATAGCCTCTAATTTTCTCTCCATATCCAGCAAAAATAAATCACATAGAATGTTTTACTAGGTACCTCATCACTAGCATCCTCTATTGCTTGCATGATCTCAACCTTCTCAAGTCCATCTCCCCAACCTCTTCCAATCAGAAACTCTGCTTGTTGGGTATTCAATTCTTCAGGCTGATCGTGTTGCACTGGTTTTTCAGTTTGTTTGTCATGCTTCTCAACTTCTAATTCTTCAAAGCTTTTAATTTTTCTGATAGAGAAGCAACTGCTTCGAAGATGTCCACAGGACCACAACTATTGGAAATCTATCCTTAATGTTGTGAACCTCTTGAGCTCCTTCCTTTACTATGATATGTACTACATCATTTAAATTATGAGCTTCAGCTTGACTCTTGTTTTCCAAGCATATTTGAGGAACTAGATTGAGAGTTGAGACCATTAGGCCATACCATCTAGTAATTGTTGCAATGCCCATAAGTTTACTGTCTTTTCTATCTCTTTCTAAGTTTGTATAATTTTTGTTCATAAAAGGGATACAAGAATATCATTGAAAACTGCATTGAGAATGCAAGAATTCTGAAGGAAGGGATAGAGAAAATAGGACGGTTTGAGATTGTCTCCAAAGATGTGGGTGTTCCCCTTGTGGCTTTTGCTCTAAAAGACAGCAGTAAACACACTGTATTTGAGATATCTGAGAACTTGCGAAGGTTCGGGTGGATCGTTCCAGCTTATACAATGCCTGCAGATGCCCAACATGTTGCTGTTCTCCGCGTTGTTGTTAGGGAGGACTTCGGTCGCAGCCTGGCAGAGAGACTTGTCTCACATATTGAGCTGGTTGTGAAGGAACTAGAATTGCTTCCAAGTCGTACGGCCATTGGATCTGCCCATGTTGATGCCGTGCAAGAAGAAAATAAGGATCCGAAGTCTGGTAAAAAGACTCAGAGAGAGATTATAGAAGACGCTACCAGGACCTGGAGGCGTTTTGTGAATAGCAAGAAAACAGGGGTGTGTTAAGACCCAACAAATCCGTGTTCTACAATATTATGTGTTAGCCATATTGGAAATTAATGGATTGTTGGGGCAATATCTATTTTACTGTTTGAAACTGCAGCATTACTTATATTGTAATTTCATTGTGTTATGCATGTATAAGAGCGGTATAAGTTTATGTATGTAGAATATTATGTTCAAATTAAATAATATATGGATTTCGTCGTCTGGGTTGCTTAATTTTTTTGGGAGGGAAGCCCTCATATATTGCAAATTAAACACAACATTTATAGAAAATGACAAATTATGCCCAATATCATCCTTGGTTGGATTGTGTTGTATATCATTTCATTTGGATTGCAAGGGTTTTGTTATATTCCCGGATGATGTGATTGTAGAGAATCTTGTTAGGCTAAACTTATCTTTCTTTTCCCGCTTTAGTTCTCCTAGGCAACATCTGTCATGGGTCAATGAGAAAAGTGTTTATTTATAAACTTCAAGTCTCACCTTATCTTTTATTAATGCGATATTTGTGACATTTTACCTTATCCAATTATGCAATGTTCTCGTTGTACTAACTCTTGACTTATAAAAAATAGAGATGTTTACATTGGTTCAAGTCTACCTTGACAGATAAATCTAAATTTTCAATTATGCGAGATTCCCATGAGAGATACTAGAGTCAAAATAGACCCGAATCAATGTGCATTCTTTATCTTTTATGGGTAAAGAAATTAATAAAGTGAGAGGTGGGATAAGATTGTCTTTTGAATTAGAAACATGATTTTGTGATAACACTCATTAGCTTCCAAGTGTGGCCAAAGACCAAAGTCTGTGGAGAAGGTAACTTTGGACTTAACTAATGCTTTTGTTGCCAACCAAGCTGTAACTCTAAATGTTCCCCTTAATGTCCACGTGTTGAGACCTAGTAGAATAGCAAGATAATTAGTGCACAAATTTTAGAGGGGAATAATGAGAGATAGAAAGAGAGTTTTCCTTCAATTGTTGGTGAGTGTGAAAGTGTAAGGTGATGGTGGCGACAGATTACTTGATACTATATTGTTTGTGGCCACTTCAAGGAGTGAGGATGTATTGTTAGGCTTTTTGTCCAAGATGGCTATTGTTAATAGGAATGAATGGTTGAAATAACCTTCTCAATAGGATCTTGGATCAAAAATGAATCTTGCAATGCCTTCATGGTAAGTGGATGTGAGACCTTGATCTTTATAAACTCATAGCTAAAAGTAGACACGATATCACGAACTAGGGTAATTTCGTCATTTCCTTAGTGAGCCCCTAGAAGTATGCTTTCAAACATTATTAAGGCCTAAGTAGGCCTAAGGCATAAATGAATGATGAAAATAAGGATAAAATGACGAAGGAAATAGAAATAATGATGATTTCCTAAGTAGGGGCAAAATGGTCATTTTTCATCTCGAGTCGAAATTTTTAAGTTTTCTTGAACTGGAGTACTTTTAAACTATTATGGACTTTGTCTCAGTGTTAAAGGAGTAAAAAGAGTGCATAAAGGAAAGGAGGAAGACAAGTGGCCTTGTTAAGGGCATTATTGTAAATTGTATGAAAATTGGATAAACTTTAACTATAATATCTAATCTCCAATAGCTTCTCTTCTTCTTCTTCCTCCTATCCTCCTCTCCATTCTAGGTTTCTTTGCACTTTTCATGGAAGTATCCTTTGAAACCTTTAAAACTTCCCCAAATTAGCTTTATTTCTCATGTTTTTCTACACCCTTTCATAGGGTTTTTCATGCTCTTCCACTTTTACACCTCAATAGCCTTCAAAAGTCTTTCTTATGTACATTCACTCACTAGTTGGACGTGTAGAGAGAGAGGGAGTGATTTCCCTTATTAGCTTGGAAGAATTTTGAAAAGAAATTCAATTACAAATCCACCAAGATGAGTGAACTTGCATTTAAAATATTTTGGAAAATGTATTGGTATTTGGATGAAGCATCTGAATGATTTTTATTTGATTTTTCCTTAAAGATTATGCATGGGAACAAGCTTTTATTAAAACGTTTTATGTGGTGAGTGTGCAATATGATGAATCCTTGTGCTCCTATAAGATGTTGATATATATATATATATATGTTGCGTATCGATAGTTAATATTGTGTAATAAATATAACCGTGCGTATGCGCGATGTGGGGGATGCATATGCCGGTGATGATGGGTGCGGGAGTGTGGATGATGATATTGCTTGTACGCGATGTGGGGGATGCACACGATGACTCTAGCTATGTGCGCGATGCGACGGTTGCACATGAGTTGGGTGAGGCGGTGGTGGTATTGGTGTTTATATATGTATATATATATATATATATATATATATATATTTATGCAATAGAAAGTTCATGAATATGGTATATAGTTGTAATGTATGTGAAATCTTGTATGTTGAACCTTGGAAATTGCTAAGTATTTTCAAGTTGATTTTGTTATTGCAGCAGGATGGCCTTTTCTTGATATAATAAGAACTTTCTTCTTGGTGTTCTGTTTTCGCTGCAGCGAGAAACTCTCAGGTTGAGAGGCTGGCTATAGTCTTGTAACTCGCTGCAGCGAGGAACTTTCAGTCGTGCTTGCTACCTTGTTTGGTTTCTGCCATATTTTCCCCTTCTTTAACATCATAGTTGATCATGGACTTCCAACATCAAGGAATTAATTAATTAAGTTTGAAATGAAGAGTTTTAGTGAGAAACCCTTGGCCAGCTAATGATTGAGCCCAAATTTCGCTGCAGCGAGAATGCCTTTCCACTGCAGCAAGGATTAGTTATTTCGCTTGACTTGCTTAAATGTTACTAAAGTTTTCACTCTTCAAATTTTTTATTGTGTATGGATCCTTCATCATCAAGTGATTAACCAATTAAGGGTTTAATGAGGGGTTTTAATAAGAACTAAACTAAATTGCATTGTTTTTAAAAATAAGTGCATCATGATTTCTTTAAACTTTTCTTATCGTTTGCTTGTTCTCTTCTTTTGTTCACTCACTGAGTTTATACTCACTATTTTCAACTTCATATTTTCAGATCAGGAGGCAGTTGGTAACTAGGTCGAGATGTCCTCGTAGATTTGTCTCCTTGGTAGGTATCTCAGCATTCAATAGCTGTACTTTCGCTCGGGTTTCTTCGTTGGAAGTCGAGTATCCCTTTTGTTGTGTATAGACAAACCCGATGTAAATTATTAAGATGTATGTTTTAGATAATATATGGATATTTTGATTGGTAATGCCATTATGAGTTGGCAATGGTTAGCATTATTTTGAATTGGAATTATGAAATGTGACCTTAGGAACTTTTGATGGAATGATGAACAGGTCATATAAATAGGCTTGCTTGGGCTTAGTGGGCTATGCCCATTGGGCCCATGCGCCGATCATGGCCCGAAAACTGAGCTGTGACAGTGTACTTGTCACACTTGAGTGTTCAGTTAAACAGATCAACACTTCAAGTAGGTTAATTGACAGACCTAACAAATAAAAATTTCATGTAATTATTATTATAATATATCAGTATGTCATGTCACATATGTAAGCTTGGTGTTTTAAATTTGACAGAAAGAAAGATGAAAAAAAGATAGTGGATAAGGATAGACAGGCTGAGAAAAATGATTTGCTTGTATTACATTTTTACAGGCCCTACCATTTGTTACATATCTATAATACTTTGTTTTTTTACATTCTTATCCCCACTTTGATTGTCTAATTACACATATTAATTACATTTGTATAAATCTATTATTTACAGTATAATCTATATTAACATGCTTTATATTCCCCCTCAAGAGGGGCATGTATGTCAATAATGCCTATCTTACCCAGTAGTGTTTTGAATTGTCTTGGGAGCAAAGCCTTTGTGAGTAAATCTATAATTTTCATTGTAGTATGTACACAATTGGGAGTATTATTACAACAAGGATCTTTTCTCGTATGAAGTGGTAGTCAACTTCTATATGTTTGGTCCTTTCATGAAATGTGGGATTCTTGCAAATGTGGATCATTGATGGATTGTCACAGTACATTGTAGTAGCTCTATTGTGATTAATTCCAATATCTTTCAATAAGGATATTAGCCATAGTATTTCATAGCAAGTGGCTGCCATTGATTTATATTCAACTTCAGTGGAGCTTTTAGACACCACAACTTGTTTCTTAGCTTTCCAACTGACTAAGGATTTGCCAAGAAAAATAGTTAGCTTGAGACAAATTTTTTTGTATCATTGTAACCAGCATAGTCACTGTCTAAGTATGTAATTAAGCTCAAATTAGAATTAAATGAGAAGAACATACCTTGTCCAAGTGCTGCCTTAGGGTACTTCAATACCCTATAATCTACTTGTAAGTGGCATTTCTTTGGCTTCCCTATGTATCATGATAAATTCTATACTGTAAAGGCAATATCAAGTCTTGTAAATGTTACGTACAATAATTTCCCAATGAGCTGTTTGTAACTACTCACATAAAAAACTACCTCCTCATGATCTGCTTATGTCAATTTGGAATTATAGTCCATTGGAGTTGCAATTGGTTTTGTTCCCAATAAACCATAGTCATTCAACAAGTCTAAAGTGTATTTACTTTTGAGAAATGGAAATACCTTTAATTGATCTTGCTATTTCTAATCCAAGGAAAAGTTTTGGAATCCCTAAGTCTTTAAGCTTAAATTGAGTTTGCAAGTACTTCTTAATAAAATCTACCAAAGACGTGTTGGATGCTCCAATAACTATATCATCAACATATAACAATAATCCTACAAAGTCACAATTGTCATACCTCTTCATAAAGAGTGAATAATCTGATTTCGATTGTTGAAAACCAAATTTCAGCAAGCTTTTAGTGAATTTATAGTTCCATTGTTTACATGCTTGTTTGAGAATAGAGAGCGATTTTTTAAGTTTGCAAACCAACTTTGATTGGCCTTTATATTTGAAAATTCTATTTTATAGAATTATTTTACTCTAATTGTGTTATTAAATATTAGCTAAGTCCTCAATTTTCAATTGTTATTTTATTTATTTTTAGTACTTCTTATAATTAGGTTACTTTTAGTTAGTTATTTTAATTTTATGTTATTTCTTTTAATTTGTTTATTATTGATTAGTTTTTATATTTTTTTTAGGATTAAAAGTGATTGGGCTTAATTTTGGAAAGTAAGGTGTAAACAGACCTAGAATCTGCTTGCATATGCTTCAGTAATTTAGTTATATCTAGAGCTACAGAACTCCAAATGATGCGATTCTTAAACCAGTGGAAAGCTAAGAGACAGAGCTACAACTTTTATGAAGATCACTTTGCCCAGTTCTACTTTGAAGATAAATAAAATCGGGTAGGAAAATATCTAGACGTACTGTACCGGGAATGAAAATTTGTAAAGATTGACAATTGAATTTTGGGCCACTTACTATACTTTTAAGCCCAATTAAACCCTAGGTCAACTTAAGGAACTTTAGGTTAAGTTTATTAGTATAAATAAGATATGTTTAACAACATTAGGAGGAGAACCTTTGGGAGATTCAAGAACTAGAAGTTGATGTTGAAACTTGGAGATCAAGACGGCAAATATTGTTTTGTTTTATTCCTTAGCTTTTATCGTTCTTGATACTTTCAATGGTTGAATTTTATATAATGTTATTTTATTATGAGATTATGAGTAGCTAAATTTCTTTTTCTAGGATTGCAATTGAACTCACATGTAGTCTAAGTTTTTAAATCTCTTTCTTATTTATTTTCAATGGGATTTGAATTGTTTATTCCAATTTGTTCTTAATGCTTTTAATTACTTGGCCACCAATTAAATTGACTTAGGAACCTAAACAAACTTGGGAAAGGGAGTTTAGAGTAGACTAAAATTGAGATAGCATATGATCATATTAATTGATTTGCGTATAGGATAGGGGTATACCTATAGGCCATATTTAGCCAGATTAGAACCTGAACTTAATGAGTCAGTTTTAATTTCAATTCACATAAGGATATAGTGTTTTGATTAAAATAGTTATTTTTATAGGACGAGTCGGAAGACCCTTATAAATAATTGAGGACTCTAGGTTAGCAATTCAACCCATTGAAATAAGTTAAGGAAGAGAGGTAAGATTTAGATGAAGTGTGAGGGATATTGTAATCCTAGGTTTGTTGAATTGATATTTTTTTCAAGTTATTATTATTTTGATTTTCTTGTTGGTTTTAATTTTAGTTAATTAATAAATTTTGATTGTTTGGATAAGATTGAATTGTTCTAATTTTAGTACTTAGTAGAGTTTTAGATTAATTCCCTGTGGGATCGATACCCTGCTTGCTAATATACTATCTATTCGATACGTATACTTGCGTAGTAGGATTTTAACTGACAATATTCCCCTTTAACTATGTAGCCTTGTGGAAGATCCATATACACTGCCTCATGACGATCCCTAAGAAGAAAAGCATTGGCAATGTCTAATTGGGAAAAATACCAGCCTTTTACAATTGCTAGAGCTAAGAAATTTCTAATAGTAAAATGTTTGACAACAGGGCTAAAGGTTTCCATGAAATCAAATCCTTTTCTTTGATTGTAGCCTTTGGTAACAAATCTGGCCTTCTATTTGTCAACAATACCATCTAAGAGTAACTTGATTTTATAGACCCATTTACATCCTATGGAAGGTTTATCATGTGGAAAAGGTACCACTATCTAGTTGTTATTGGCTTTTAAAGCCTCTAATTCTTGTTGCATGGCTTTTTTGAATTGAGGATATTAAAAAACTTGATGACAGTTAAATGGCTTAGAAGTGAGCGTAAGATTAGTAATGAAAACCTTGTCTGAAGGTGAGAGTCTAACAGTTGACAACCATTTGGAAATTGGATATGTAGTGATATTTGTGTGTGGAAAAATGGTGGAGACATAGTTTATGTTAGGATTATCAGAAGGTAGATGATATTCATAAACATCCAAGTATTTAGGAGGGTGGCGAATCCTAGTGCTCTTTCTAAGGTGTATAGGTGAAGAGGGTGGCTCAACAGATTGAGCATTGGTGATCGTGTTAGGGGTAGAAGTGTCATTAGTGAAGGATGAATCATTGGTAGAATTGTGATGAAAAGTTTCATCAGGGAGAGGGGTAAGTACATCAATGTTATTGTGGGAATCCTGTTGGTTAAGGGTATGGGAAGAAAAACAACTAAGGTTAGCAAAACTATGGCTACAAGGTGGTAAATCTGAAAAATTATGGGATGGATTAGATGTGATAGTGATAGCAGAGTCTAAGTTATAATTTGCATGCTTATGCTTGAAAGGAAAAATATGCTTATGAAAGATAACATCCCTTGAAGTGAAACACTTTTGTTTGTTAGGATCATATAATCTATATCCTTTAACACTTAAGGGGTAACCAACAAAGATATAATTTTTAGCTTTAGGTTCAAATTTCTTTCTATTGTGAGCTAAAGTGGAAGCAAAGCGTAATGAGCGGAATACCTAAAGGTGTGAATAAGATGGTGGTTTATGAAATAACATCTTAATGGCAGTTTTGTTTTTCAAGTTTTAAGTGGGTACCTTACTAATAAGGTGGGCAACCACAGGTACAACGTGACCCCAAAATTTGACAGGTAAGAAAGATTGAAATAATAAGGATCTTGGCACAACTAAAAAGTGTTGGTGTTTTTTTTCAACCACTCCATTTTGTTGTAGAGTATCAACACATGACAGATGATGTAGAATTCCTTTGGATGAGTATACTTTAGCAAGTTTGAATTCTAAATCATTATCAGATCGTATGATCTTTATTTTCGTAAAAACTTGTGTAAGAACCATGTTATAAAACGAGGGTAAAATACAAGCAAATTATAACTTGAATTTCATATAAAATACCGATGTAAAACGAGTAAAATCATCACTATTGTGAGGAAATAATGATTACCATCAATTGAGAGAACTTTGTAAGGGCCCCATATATTAATATGGATAAGTTCAAAAGCAACAGTGGTTCATTTCACGTGATTTGGAAAAGCTAGTCTCTTTTGTTTTGCGAGAAGACTGTTAATGTAGTAAGCTCAATGCAATAAATACCAAGAGGGGATGAATTAGTATTTTAAAAATTTTCTTTGCAAGCTCAATGAAAAATTCTTTTTTTTTTAAAAACAATTTTTCTTCTTGTGTCAAAAGCAAAGCAAGTGATTTTTCTTTAAAACAAATATTAATAAACCTAAAAGCTCAAAAGTAAATCAAGACACAAATATTTTTATAGAGGTTTGGCTTTCTCAAATGCCTATGTCCTCTCATTTAGCTCACCAAGGAGTTTTTAATCCATTCAAGAAAATGTGCTTTTTAAAGGGATCAAGCATTAAACCCTTACAAACACTTTTTTATGAGATTAAGCAATAACCCTTACAACGTTTTTGCACAGGATCAAGCAAAACCACAAATATGCCTTTTAACTAGAGCAAGCACAACCCACAAAGTGGCTTTTACCAAGCTTAACCACTAAGCCAAACTAACTTTTCAAGGTTAAGTTAGAATCTTTACAAATGTGTATACAAAGTAATAATAGCAAAGATTTGTCTTACAAAGGTTAGTAGCTAAAGGTTTAAGCTTTGATGTAGAAGAGAAGAAACAATCTCACAATATCAGGTCAAGGATGGGAAGTGAAGAGCTTGAATAACTTTGAAAGCTTGAGGGAAGACTAAAATGATGTCTAGAGAGAAATGAGGACCTTGGAACTTTTCGCTAGGATTTTAAACTTTTGCTCTATCTTTTCTTACTTCAAAATGAGTTAAAGGCAACTTTTTATACTTGCAAAGAGATTTGGTTAATAGTCTGTCCATGATGGATATGATTCTGCACTTAATCATTAGTTGGACTTTGAGGCCTTGTTGTTGATTTCTCACGCAAGTACAATATCGTTAACTAGTAATATAATGATGAAGTAGAGTATCATCTCACAGAGAATTGTTTTAATTCCTACTATTAACTACTTAAATTAACACACCCTAATTTTATCCAAACAACCAAATTTTAAAATTATTAAAAGGAATTAAAACTACTAAACTGAAACTTCAATCAATTACCAGACCTACGATTATGATGTCCCTCAATACTTCATCTGATTATTGTCTCTCTCTCTTAACTTAGTTTAATGGATTAAGTTACTAACCTAGAATCCTAAATTATTTACAAGTCTTTGTCGAGTTTCTCATAAAAATATCTCTCATAATTAATTTACTATATGTCTATGCAAATTAAATTAAACACAAATTCATTAAGTTCAGGCTCTGATCCTGGCTACATATGGCTTATAGGGGTATGTCTACCCCATATGCAAATCAAACCACTTAATCAACTAAATGCATTCGATCATACGCTATTCTATTCAAAGCCTGCTTAAATCTCCTTTGTCAAGATTTAACCTAGGTTTTCAATTCAATCTAATTGGTGATCAAGCAATTAGAAGCATTAAGAATAGAATAAAATAAACAAATTAATTCCATCAAACATAAGTAAAAGAGAGATAAATAATTTAGACTACATATTGTTGTTAATTTCTACTCACGCAAGTGTACATATCACAAAGTTAATATAGATATGAGTAGAGTGTCGATCCCACAAAGAATTAAATTAATCCTTACAGTTAACTACTAAAATTAATACACCTTAATTTTATCTAAACAATTTAAATTAATAAACTAATAACGAAAACTAAAACTTAATCTAAAATCTATTAGCAAATTTACTTTATTAAATGTGAATGACTACCAGACCTAAGATTATGATTCTCTTAATACTTTATCTGATTATTATCTTTCTCTCTTAACTTAGTTTAATGGATCAAATTGCTAACCTAGAGTCTTAAATTATTTACAAGTCTCTATCGAGTTTCTTATAAAAATGCCTTTCCCAATTAATTTACTATATGTCTATGCAAATTAAATTGAAGAAAGATTCATTAAGTTTATGCTCTAATCTTGGCTACGTACGACTTATAGGTGTATTGTCATGACCCAATTTCTGAGTCGTGACCGGCACATGGACCCAATGGGCATAGCCCACCAAGCCCAAGCAAGCCTACTTATATAATTCTGCTCATCATTCCATCAACTATTCTTGAAGTCACCTTTCATACTTCCAATCTATAAGAACCTAATTAATATGCTATAGCAATCAAAACTGCATTTCACAATAACCCAAATAATATTAACCATTGCCACTCATGGTGGCTTACCAATCAAAATATACATATATGATCTAAGGCTTGCATTTTAGTTCTTTACATCACATGTACGTATTTACAAACAAAATGACTCTGGGCCTCCAATAGAATGACCAAGGTGAAGGGACGGCTATTGAATGCCAACATACCTACCAAAGAGACGAAACTATGTGGACACCTCAGCCTAGGTTCCAACTGCCTCCTAATCTGAAAACATGAAGTTGAAAACAATGAGTACAAACTCAGTGAGTGAACATAAGAAGGGAACAAGCAACGATAAGGAAAGTTGATAATCATGATGCACTTATTTGAAAACAATGCAACTTAGTTCAAGTTCTTATTAAAATCCCTCCATTTAACCTTGGGTTGTAAAATCATTTAATGATGAAGGAACCATGTTTGGCATAAAATTGGAAAGAGAGGAAATTTCCAGCAATCATCCAAGCAAGGCAGCATAAACAACATGTTTCTCGCTGCAATAAAATCAATTTGCAAGTCAATGGGAAATTTTCAAGATTCATCATACCATACAATCACATATTATAATCATGATCTTTTTATTGCATATACATATACTTAAGCATATACCAATTCGTATACCACCCAATCTCACCCAACTCATGTGCATCCCCCCACATTGTGCACATAGCCAGACACCCCATCTCAACCAGCTCATGTGCATCCCCCCACATCATGCACATAGCCGGACACCCCATCTCACCAGCTCATGTGTATCCCCCCACATCATGCACATAGCTAGAGTCATCGTGTGCATCCCCCCACATCAGGCACATGGGCAGTATCACCATCCATTTCCCTCACCACCGTCATCATTGGCAAGTGCAAACTCACCCCACACATGCACGGTTGCATTTGTCACACAATGGTACCATTTAGGACATAGTATATTGTCACAGCCCAAATCCCAGGCCATGACCGGTGCATTGGCCCAATGGGCATAGCCCACTAAGCCCAAGCAAGCCTTTTTTATGCAATCCTGATCATCATTCCCAACCATCATTTCTAAAACCACATATTGTAATTCTCCACTAAAAATATTTCAGTAACATTTTATAGTAACCCAATACTTACAATTTTATTATGTCAAAATAATGTCACCCGTTTGCCAACTCTTAGTGGCATCAGTAATCAAATATACATATTTGACTTATAACATGGATACTAGCAGATTACATTACATATAAGTGTTCACAGGTAACAAACCCTTGACTTAGCGAAGTGATCGTGGGTGAAGGTACGGCTACTGAGATGCCATATTACCTACCAAGAAGGCGAGCATACGTGAACAACTCAATCTAGGTCCCAACTGGCTCCAAATATGAAAACATGAAGTTTAAAAATGTGAGTATAACTCAGTGAGTGAACATAAGAAGGGAACAAGCGATCGATAAGAAGAACTTGGAAATCATGATGCACTTGTTTTAAAAACAATGTAATTGATTTAATTTCTTACTAAAAACCCCTCATTTCAAAATTTGATTAATAACCTCATAGTGTTGCAAAAACCCATGATCAATTCATGAAGTTAAATGGGTGAAAAATATGTCAAAATCAAGCAAGGTAGCAAGCATGATAGCAAGTTTCTCGCTGCAATGAGAAATAGTCTCAGTTTGTATATGTTTCCGTTTCTCTAGCATATCTCCCACTAAAGAAGTCCAACTGACCTTATTTTTAGACCATTAGAAATCTAAGAGGCTGGGCTACAACTTTGATGTTTACCACTTTGCCCAGTTCTGATTGGAAGGTGGTCAAAATCATTGTCAAAGTGGAAGCACTGCACCAGAATTTTGGGTCTACCCTAGAGTTTCTCGCTGTAGCGAGAATCCATTTTCGCTGCAGCAAAATTCATCGCTGCAGCAAGAATTCTTTTTCATTGCAATGAGAAACAGGGTTGGTTTGTGCCCTCGCCACCTGAGAGTTACTCGCTGCAGAGAGAATGCATTCTCGCTACAGCGAGATTCAGGGCAGATGACAATTTAGGGATTTTCACATTCCACAAAATCCATTCCTACCATATTGCACATCAAAGTGAACACATTGACAATAATCAAGTTTCTCATTATTCATTTCAATCACATATTAAATCATAAACTTTCTATCACATATACATATAACACATATATAAACACGTACACCACCCCACTTCATTCATCGTCATAGCTGGGTCATCATCATCAGCTTATGCACACTCCTTACTCGCACATAGCCGGGTCATCATTAGCTCATGTGCACTCCCACATCGCACATAGCTGGGCCATCATCATCACACAACATTATTCATCAATGCGCAACACACATTCATATATATATACATACCAAAATAATATAGGAGCACATGGATTCATCTTTTTACACATTCACATTTTCACAACATCAAAACATTTTATCAAGGGCTTGTTCCCATGCATAATTTAATGAAAACCAAGTAAAATCATTTAAAAGCTTCATCCCAACACATGTATTTCCCAAAAACACTTTGATGCAAGTTCACTCACCAGTATTTATTGAATCTTTAGTCGACTCTAACTTCGATTATTGCTTCGAACGGACATGTGAGGCCTCGTTGGATCCTATCATACACAATATAACCATCAAAATATAACAACCCACAATTCTAATTATTAGCCATCTCTAACCACTTAAAATCAACCTTAACTCTTCTCTCACCTTGTGGACTTGTAGTTGAACTCCTTTTCAAGAGTTTTCAAGCTACTATGGCAAGTCTCTCTTTCTCTCTCTAAAATTTCCAGTTAGTGAGAGAAAGTGCTGAAGAAAGACTTTTGAGGGTTTTAAGGTGGGAGAGTGAAAGAGCACCAAAGGTTCTATGAAAAAGTGCACCAAAGCATGTAAATTGAAGTTAATTTGAGAAAGCTATGGAAGCTTTAAGGGAGGCTCCCATGGAAATGAAGAAACGTGAGATGGGAAGGGAAGAAGAAATGGCTGGAAGCTGTTGGAAATTACTGAAGCTTTAGATATTTATATCTAAAGTTTATCTAATTTTTCATGTAATTTACCAAAATGCCCTCCGTAAGGTGACTTTGTCTTCTTTTTTCCTTCGGTTCAACTTTTTACTCTTTAGACACTGAGACAAAGTCCATAATGGTCTAGAAGTATTCAAGTTCGCGAAAACTTAAAGCTTTAGACTTGAGATGCAAAATGACCATTGTACCCTTACCTTAGAAATCGTCATTATTTCTATTTCTTTCGTCATCTTATCCTTATTTTCATCATTCATTTGTGCCTTAGGCCTACTTCAGCCTTACTAATGTTTGAAAGCATACTTCTAGGGGCTCATTAAAGAAAATGATGAAATTACCCTTAGTCTATTTTATCGCGTCTACTTCTAGTTATGTGTATATAGAGGTCAAGGTTTCACAAGTTCACTTATGAATTGCTCCTTTTTCTCGGTAATCAACCTCAATTAGTAGCCGGTAAGCATTATTAGCCACCACCTCAAAGTACGAGGTACTACATATATATATATATATATATATATATCAACATCATACAGAAACATATGAATTTATCACACTATCCATTTCATAACATAAAAACATTTCATAAGGGCTTGTTCCTGTACAAGTTTTGAAGAAACAACCAAATAAAACGTTTGAGGGGATTCAATCAAACATATATGTGTATATCCCAAAACCTTTTAATGCAAGTTCACTCACTGGTACTTGTTGAACCTTTAGTTGACTTTAACTTCCCTAACGGTCCAAATGGGGTTGAGGGGCCTTGTTGGAACCTATCACACACAAAAACATCACAGCCAATCCAATTTACATTAATATCACTCCAAAAGCTATTTCCCAATTCAAGCTTCAATAGCCCTTCCTATCTATCTTCCAATTACCATTTGATTGGCTATTATGTTTCTCTACTTTAGTAAAACTAGAAGTAGATAAACAATTTCAGCAAATAACACAACTTATAACTTCAATTACCATATTGCATGAATATGGAAAAACTAAAAAAGACATGGAAGAACGGGAAATGATAAGACCCATAGTGGGTGAACCAAACAGCATGGGCAGCACCTTTTCAGCAGCTTTGGCAACAACAACAAGAGGGCCTGACGCAAGGCAAGCCTTTCACACGCAAGGCAAAAGAAGACCAGTTGGAAGCAGACCGATTAAAGATGTTAAACGTGCGGTAAATGAGAACTGCCCTACAAAAATGCCTAAAAATAATGAAAAAAAAAACTGCTAGCAAAAGCCGACAATGCATGCAAGAGAGGACGTGCATGGCAAAGGGGCCCACGACGTGACAGGACATGCAGAGGATGAAGGGTATTTGCTGCAAAATCACCGCATGAAGCTTCTTGGGAGAATTCAAAAGGTGGTTTTATAAAGTCAGAAATGAGGGCAACATCTTCTTCTTTTAGGGATGGTCAGCTGATGGATGAGAGTGGGCTCGAGGGACAACTTGGGATAGAAGGTATGAAGGAGAAGGAAGCATTTCCAACAGATGATGGGACGTTGCGGCAGGTGGCTGCTGTAACAAAAAATAATTCTTTTAAGGCCCAAATGAAAAGGGCGTTTGAACCGCATGAAGAGAGCCAAAGTATGGCAGAAAATGTGTCAGGGCGTTAGGAGGGACCATCTATAGTCTCGAGCCATGAACCAATGGCTGAGCAAAGGACGGGCTCAAATGGCAAAGACGATAAGGCTAACTTGAATGCTAGAGAGAAGGTAGCAGCCAAGCCGCAAGCCAAGCCGAGTGACGTGCAGGAAAAACACGCTTCTTTATTCCTCAATGTGCAGGGCAAGCGAAGCAAAAAAAATATTAAAAAGATAAAAATCAAGAGTGAGAGGGACACGGAACGGACAACACCTGCAGAGGAATGGACGGGTGTACTCAAATCGACGCAAGAAGGTGCATGTGAGAATTCAAAAATTCTTTTTTATAGGCCACCAAATTGGGCAGCAACTGTTCCACAAGGGGATGACCAAAAAATGGCAGAAAGTGAAGAGGGGGATCAGATTGGGCCCGTGGACAAGTTGGAAGGCAGTGGAGAACACAGCCCACATACTGACCCACATACTAAAAGAGTGCAACTCAAACCATTTACAATAACAAGTCTGTTTCAATAGTAGCATGCCCAAGTGATAGAATGGAAGCTTATGCTGAAAATCCACCAAATTTGGAGTCTGCCTCGGGTAAATGCATGTACAACAAAGAACTAATTGATGTTCCTTCCATTCCTTTTGCCTCCGAAACAAACTTCGCAGAAATTGAAGTCCATCCTCGGGTACGACGTAGGAGACATTCAGACACTAAAGTTTCGATAGATAAAATACTTAGTCTAGCCTAGATAGAGCCGTGGATATGGGAGAAAATGATGAGTCCTCTGATGAAGATGCCATCTTGGTGAATTTTGCAGCTAGTTGGGAACGTGAGAGGTATTTCTAGTCATTTCGGAACCCATGGTAGTTGCTTCTAAAGTTAAGTTTATTCACATAGATTGTAGTAACATGGAAGTGTTTCAATTTTATGACGGTAGTAAAAATTATGGTCATAAAATGAAACACTCCATTCTAGGTGCTTTCTTTACTTACATTTTCTGTTTTAAATTTTACTTTAGTATATTGTCTCAATGTAATAGTAGGGAATATTTGTTTTACTGTATCATCAAAAGTTATACATGTAAAATGGATTTCCCCACTCTAAGTATTTCTCCAAAACTTTCTTACGATCATGTAACTTGGAGGTACAGTTTATGTCCCCCTCCTTTGTATTTTTTATTTCGTAATTAATAAACCTTAATAGGGTAGCTAGACCCTATTAAATTAAAAAAAAACAATTACTAGCCATCATCAATAACTTAAAACCAATCCTAATTCATCACTCACTTTGGTGGATGGTAATGAGATTTCTTCCCAATAGTCCTCAAGCTATCATGAAACCTCTTTTTCTCTCTCTACAAAGTTCAGCTGGTGAGAGAAAATATTGAAGAAAGACTTTTAAGGGTTTGTTTAAGGTGAAGGAGTAAAAGAGTATGAAAAACCCTACAATAGGGTGTGTAAAGCACGAAAATTGAGGTTAGTTTGAGAGAGTGATGGAAGCTTGAGAGAAACTTTCATGGAAGAGGAGAAAAATGTGAGATGGGAGGAGGAAGAAAAAGAAGTTGCTGGAGAAATGTGGAAGCTATTCGAAAAGATGAGATCTTTATAGTTAAAGCTTATCTAATTTCTCATGCAATTACAATAATGCCCTTAACAAGGTCACTTGTCTTCCTCCTTTTCTCGTGCAATCTTTTTACTCTTTTGACACTGGGAAAAGGTCCAAAATCCTCTAAAAGAGGTCCCTTAAGTAGCCCCCAAAAGTCCTAGTATAAAAAATCCCCTAAACTTGTTATTTGTGGAAATTACGGTGAGGGCAGCAGCTCTCAATTTCCAACACCGCGGAGCTCAAATGTTCTGTCCAAATCTGTTCTTCTGGTGCAGTACTTTTACTTAGATAAGGATTTTGACCACTTTCCCGTCAAAACTGGGCAAAGTGGTAAACATCAAAGTTGTAGCCCTACCTCTTAGCTTTCTAATGGTTAAAAAATAATGTTATTTGGACTTCTGTAGTCGGAGTTATGCTTGAAAAACAGAAACATATGCAAATAGAGCAACAGCCCACTATGCACTTTTCTTCACCAATTGAAATTATTTTTTAATCCTGCTCCTATAACGACATAAAATAATTATAAGTAGTGTAAAACTATCATCATTAGCTCAAATTAAACCTTTAAACATAAGTTCTACCTTGAGTTACGTGTTTATGAAGGTCAAGGTTTCACATGTCTACCCTATATGCAAATCAAACCACCTAATCACTAAATGCATTCGATCATACGCTATTCTATTCAAGGTCTACCTAAATCTCCTTTGTCAAGGTTTAACCTAGGTTTCCAATTCAATCTAATTGGTGATCATGCAATTAGAAGCATTAAGAACAGAATAAAATAAACAACTTAAATCTATCAAATATAAGTAAAAGAGAGAGAAATAATTCAGACTATATATTGAGTTCAATCATAATCTTAGATTAAAAATTTAGCTCCCCATCAAGTCACACATCATCATTGAATAAAATTTAAACATTAAAACAAAACCAAGAAAATAAGAGAATAAAAGAAAGTATAGAAAAACTCAAGAATTGTATTCTTGATCTTCAAAACTCCTTGAATCTTTCAAATTTTTCTTAGCTTCAATGACTCAGTGGCTTGACTCTCAAATGTCAATATGGTGTTTCTTTCTTTTTTTTTTTCTCTAGTCCTTCAAAAAATTGTTTTTATAGGCTTTGAAGTTAGACCAAGTTGGGTGAAGAAAGAAGTCAATTTCAGTTGGGATTTCCTTATCAAACTATGTAAGTCACAACTTTGCCAAATTAATTTTTGCCAAATTAATTAACACAAATCATAATTGCTCTAGGACTGCTGCAGTGTGTCAACTTCGACAAGATTTTTGACCATCCTACAAGCTAAACTGGGTAAAGTGAAAGTTGTAGATGTTTCTCTTAGCTTTCCAATGGTCCAAGAATCGCTTTATTTGGACCTCTATAGAGAAAGTTATGGCCAAAATACCGAAACATATATATTGGAAGTCTGCACCTCGAAATTGCTCTCCTTCTTCCATTAAAATTCTTCTTTCAAACACCTACAAAAACACAAGTAAATCAATAACAACCTATCTTAACCACATTAACACCAAATTAAACATAAAATCAACCAAGATTAGATTGACTCACCTAAAATAACTAATTTAAAATAATTAAATAAAACTTATTAATTTCTATGCATTACTACAAAACTAAGCCAAATTATTATCAAAATTAAGCCCAAATAACTCTATATCATAGAGTTATCACATATTAAGTTCAATCATAATCTTAGATAAATAAATTAGTTCCTCATCAAGTCACACATCATTATCAAATAAAGTTTAAACAATAAAAACAAACTAAGAAAATAAAAGAATAACAAAAAGATAAACTCAAGAATTGTAATCTTGATCTTTCAAGTCATCTTGATTCCTTCACATTCTTCTTAGCTTCAATGACTTTGTGGCTTAATTCTCAGTTATCAATCTGCTATTTCGCTCTCTTCTAAAAGTCCTCCGAAAAGTTATTTTTATAGGGCTTTGAAATTATGCCAAGTTGGGTGAAGAAAGAAGTCAATTCCCATAAGGATTTCTTTATTAGACTATGTGGGCCACGACCTTGACCATTTAAATAGCAAAAATCGTAATTGTTCTAGGATTGCTATAATGTTCCAAATTGAATAAGATTTTTGACCACCTTCCAAGTCAAACTGGGCAAAATGATAAACATGAAATTTTTAGGTTGTTCTCTTAACTTTCCAATGGTTTAAGAATAACTTCATTTGAACCCCTGTAGAGAGAGTTATGGCTGAAATAACGAAACATGTGCAGTGGAAGTTTGCACCTTAAAATTACTCTCATTCTTCCTTTAAACGTCTTCCTTCATTAAACACCTGCAAAAGCACAATTAGATCAATAACAACCTATCTTAATCACATTAACACCAAATTAATATAAAATTAACTAAGTTTGGATTGACTCACCTAAATTAACTAGTTTAAAATAATTAAATAAAACTCACTAATTTCTATGCATTACTACAAGAATTATGCTAAATTACAATAAAAATTAAGTTCAAATAACTCTACCTAGTAAGCACTTATCTATCATTGGGGAAGATTTATGGTTTCTACATCACATTAAGACACAAACTCCCATTGATCTTGCCAACTTTATTTTTGTGGACATGAGGAAAATTATAGTTTGTACTAGATCAAGCCTCATGTATGGTCAAGTCATCACTTGCCTTCTAAACCATCTTCATGTGGATACATCTTTAGATGATGCAATGTCAAGACCCAAATCTGAGGCATGATTGTTGTAAAGGTATCGATGGGAGTTACCTTTTTAACTCATGCAAGCCTAAGATAAACAACAAACCACTAATCATATGTGCCTCATTGGAACCAACCCCATGGAATCATATGCAAACAGATATAAACAAGATTATATCATATAACAGAAATATCATATCAAACCAACACACTTGTGTGCACATAATGCAGAAGTAACATTGTGAAACTTGTAGTTTATGTTACTTGGATAAATTAGACAGTTAACTTGGTGAGCTTAGGAAATGCTTTTATTGACTTGAAAACCTTAATTTCATCCTTGAGAATTAACAACTAAAAGTTATGGAGGTTGTGGAAGGGATTTAGAATGGGATTAGGCCTTAAAAGAAACAATTTTTGTAAATTTGGACCTAAGAAGTTGACCTTATTGCATAAAAAGTTGACCTTGTGAAGTAAAAATAGGGGGAGTTTAAACATTCTATTCGAGGGTTGACTATAAGCCTTCTATAGTCGACCCTGTGAAGGAAAAATAGAATACATGCGAACATTCTGGTCTAGGGTTGACCCAGACCCTTTATAATTGACCTAAGATTGGCTAGTCAGCCCAAAACTAGCTTAAAAGCCTTAAAACTCGAGATTAAATCATTTTTCTTATATCTCTTTATTCTTCCACCCATTTTCTCTCAAATTTCACATCTTTCAAAACCCTCAATCTCTATCATCAAATCTTGGATTTTAAGTGCTAAAGGTAAGGATTTTCACTCCTAAAACTTGGTTTTTTGATTTTTGTTTTCTCTCTAAAAGTTAGGAATTTTTCTAAGGTTTTAAGATTTGGCTAAATCCTTCCATTAGAAGCTCACTAAGAAGGAAAAATAGATAAAATAAATTGTCTATTTATTGGGTATGAGGTTTGGATGAAAGATTGATGGAAATCATTGGGTAGAAATAAAGACTATAGAGTTTGAAATGCATATTCAAAGTATTCCGAAATTATTACGGATTTTTGAGACTATTGATGATTAAACCTCATTTTTAAGTGCTATTGGAGTAATTTGAGTTTGTTGAAGAAGCCAAGCTTCTGACAAAAGGTGCCAAGAGGAAAAGGCACATTTCAAGAGGTGGGTAAATACGATGTTTTTTAATTATTTTGATATAATTAAGCATGCCTATTCTATAACCTTGCAGTAAAATGTATTTTGACAAACTTTGTGATGTGAACAATGGTTTCAAATTTGTTTTAGGAAATCAATGTATATTATGTAGATATGCCATTATGTATTTTGTTTTGAGCATAAGGAATAAGCCTTTCAATTGTTTGATGCTCAAAAGTTGATATTTTTTTTATGGATAATTGCTTGATTGATGATTCGAAAACTTAGAATGAAAAATGATTTGTTTTGCATAGACCTTAGCATCATATCAATTTGTCTTTGAGATTGATGATTTTGATTTAGTCTTACTTTGAACTTTTATTGTGTAGATTGAGTTCATCCTTTGTTTGGAAATGGACTTTGAACACTTTGACTTCATTTTGTTTTGAATCCTTTGATCTTGGATGGTAAATGGATTTACCTTTTCATTTGGAAACGAATATTTGGATATTTGGAAACATAGCATAAAAATGTTTTAGTTGAGCCTACTTTAGTTATGGACCTACAGCTAGTGACAGAAGCCACTAACCATTGTGCACAATGCTTAGCTTTGATTGGGTAGTTGACAGAGTCCTACCCATTAGATTTGGTTTCGTTTGGTAGTTGATACGATCTTACCACCTTTGATATACGGTAGATGACTATCATGTATTCGACCACTTTGGTTGTCATGACCCAAACCTGGGGGCCATGACTGGCACACGAGCCCAACAAGCAGGCCCACTAGACCTAAGCAAGCCTTAGAGTTCATACTCAAACATTATCACGACCCAATTTCTCGGGCCATGACCGACGCATGAGCTCAATGAGCATAGCTCACTAAGCCCAAGCAAGCCTATCCATTTACCTTTGCTTAACAAATTTATCATATCATGCATACAAACACACCTTTTCCCGGGTGTGAACATAGCCAAAACATAATGGCATTATCGATAATAATATACATGCACTATACTAGTCATGTATTTAGCAATTTACGTTGCATACACATATTCACATTGTTAGATTGTATTCACAATACAAAAGGACCCATGACTTCCAGCGGAGACATTTACAATAAAAGGGATTACTATCGAATGCCAAACACATACCCAAGAGATGCACTACGGGGACTCCTCGATCTAGGGTCCAATAGTCACTTGATTTGAAAACGTGAATTTTTATAAAACGTGAGTACAATACTCAGTGAGTGAACAAGAAGGGAACAAGCATACCATAAGGAATGTTTATCGAAATCATGATGCATTCATTTTCTCAAAACCATGCAATTGTTTTAGCTCCTTTAAACCCTTCATGTAAACCCCACATGAGTAAATCACTTTACAAAAATCCATGCTCAACTATGGTACCAAAGAAATGGGAAATATGACAAAAACCCACAAGATAGCAAAATGGACAGAAAGTTTCTCGCTGTAGCGAACTTCATTCTCACTGCAGCGAGAACCAGAACATCAAGGAAACAATCTCCTTTTTCCCTTAAAACAAGTCATCCTGCTAAAATAACAATAGCAACATGTAACACATGTAAACTTCCAAATTTCAACAAAACAAAT